>NC_091957.1:7156447-7306447 GCF_031021105.1 Erythrolamprus reginae
GTCTGCTGGAAGTTTGTTCCAAGCATCTACGACTCTTTCAGTGAAATAATATTTTCTCACGTTGCTTCTGATCTTTCTGAGGTCGGTAAAATGAGAATCCAGATTTTTTTTTTGGGGGGGGGGGGGAGGCGGCAAAATGCTGACTCTTTAAACTGCTTAGAGAGGGCTGTAAATCCCTGTAAAGTGACATATAAGTCTAAGTGCTATTGCTTTTTTGCTATTCCTATTCCTACTCTTACTCCTATTCCTCCCTCCCTCCCTCCCTTCCCATGGTGGCACAGTGGTATGTAGTATCGCAGGCTAATTCTGCCCACTGCCAGCAGTTTAATCCTGACTGGCTCAAGGTTGACTCAGATTTCCATTTTTCCAAGGTCAGTAAAAGGAAGACCCAGATTGTTGATGGCAATAGACAGTGTAAACTGCTTAGAGCAGGTTGTAAAACACTGTGAAGTGGTATATAAGAAATATAATATTCCTTCTTCCTTCCTTCCTCCCTCCCTCCCACCCTCCCACCCTTTCTTCCCTACTTCAGTCCTTCTCCTTCCATCTTCCTTTCTCCTTCCTTCCTTCCTTCCATTCCTTCCCTTCCTTCCTCCCTCCCTCCCACCCTTTCTTCTCTACTTCAGTCCTTCTCCTTCCATCTTCCTTTCTCCTTCCTTCCTTCCCTCCCTCCCCTTCCCTTCCTTCCTTCCCTCCTTCCTTCCTTCCCTTCCTTCCTTCCCTTCCTTCCTTCCTTCTTCCTTCCTTCCATTCCTTCCCTTCCTTCCTCCCTCCCTCCCACCCTTTCTTCTCTACTTCAGTCCTTCTCCTTCCATCTTCCTTTCTCCTTCCTTCCTTCCTTCCTTCCTTCACTCCCTTCCTTCCTTCCCTCCTTCCTTCCTTCCCTTCCTTCCTTCCCTTCCTTCCTTCCTTCCTTCCCTCCACTGCCAGCAGTTCGATCCTGACTGGCTCAAGCCATCCTTCCAAGGTGGGTCAATGAGGACCCAGATTCTTACAGGTGGGGGCCAGGAGATAGGCTGACTCTGCAAACACAATTAGAGAGAGCCGTAAAGCACCGTGAAGAGGTATATAGGTCTAAGTGCTATTGCTATTAAAAGAACTCCCTTCACAGCTGTACAGAACTCTTCCCTGTGGCTTTGTAGGAGTTCAGGCATTCAACAGCCAGCTCCTTTCAAACAGCCTTTCTCTTCCGCAGCCTGCTAACGAGGCTTTGATGAAAGGTGTTTTTATTACCAGCAAATTGATTTCCATGGCCCTCGGGGCTGCACATTTAAAAAAGGTGATTATGCTAACTTCATTTGGCAGGGAGGGGAGAAGACAAGGTACTGGCAGAAGATCCAGGGGTCTTCTTGATTTCCTGGAAGGAGTCAATTTTCCCCTTTATAATTCCTTCCTCCCAGGGGATTTTGCCCTAGACCGCTCTCAAATGTGGCTGTTGTTGCCCCCTCTCCAAGAAAAATCTTGGAATGTAGAAAAGAAGTGGGTTAGCCAAGAGAAAAATTGTATTTGTATTTATTAGATTTGTATGCCGCCCCTCTCCGAAGACTCGGGGCGGCTAACGACAATATAAAAAGACAATGTAAACAAATCTAATATTAAAAGACAATCTAAAAAACCCCAATTTAAAGAACCACTCATACATACAAGCATACCATGTATAAATTCTATAAGCCTAGGGGGAAAGAATATCTCAGTTCCCACATGCCTGATGGCACATATAAAATTATATGTGGGATTTTATTTATTTATTCCACTTCTACGCCGCCCAATCTCGAAGGACTCAGGGTGGCTTACAATAATAATATAAATATTCATTCATTCATTCATTCATTCATTCATTCATTCGTTCATTTAATTTATTGGATTTGTATGCTGCCCCTCTCCATAGACTCGGGCCGGCTAACAACAGCGATAAAAAAACAATTGTAACAATCCAATACTAAAACAACTAAAAAACCCTTATTGTAAAACCAAACATACATACAAACATACCATGCATAAATTGTAAAGGCCTAGGGGGGAAAGAATATCTCAATTCCCCCATGCCTGATGGCAGAGGTGGGTTTTAAGGAGCTTACGAAAGGTGAGGAGGGTGGGGGCAATTCTAATCTCCGGGGGGAGTTGGTTCCAGAGGGCTGGGGCCACGACAGAGAAGGCTCTTCCCCTGGGCCCCGCCAAACAACATTGTTTAGTTGACGGGACCCGGAGAAGGCCCACTCTGTGGGACCTAACTGGTTGCTGGGATTCGTGCAGCAGAAGGCGGTCCCTGAGATAATCTGGTCCGGTGCCATGAATACATATAGATACAGAGCAATAAAAAGAAGTCGAATATAATCTAAACTATGTAAAACCCCGTATTAAAAGAAACCCAGTTAATATAAAATAGTCATGATCCCATACATATATAAGATTCATACAGTGTGGCTCTGTCAGTTATTAGTTCATAGTCCCCCACGCCTGCTGACAAAGCCAAGCCTTCGTGGCCTTACGGAAGGCCACTAGGGTGGGAGCAGTATGGACATTGGGGGGTAGTTGATTCCATAGAACTGGGGCTGCCACAAAGTAGGCCCTCCCCCATGGTCCTGCCAACCTGCATCGCTTTGTCGACAGGACCCGGAGAAGGGCAACTCTGTGTGTTCTTATTGGTCTCTGGGAGATACATGAAAAGAAGCGGTCCCAAGCCATGTAGGGCTTTATAGGTAATGACCAATGCCTTGAATTGTGCCCGGAGACTAATAGGAAGCTAGTATAGCTCGCAGAGCGTAGGTGTTATATGGGCATACCGAGGTATACCCATGACAGCTCTCCCGGCTGCATTCTGGACTATTTGCAGTCTCCGAACAATAGTCAAGGGTAGCCCCATGTAGAGCGCATTGCAATAATCAAGACGGGGGGTGATGAGGGCCTGAGTATCTGTGCACAGAGCCTCCTGGTCCAAATAGGGCCGCACCTGATAAATCAGACAAACCAGGGCAAAGGTCCCACTGGCCACAGCTGAAAAATGGTGGTCAAACAGATAACCATTTGTTTACAGAGAGTGACCATCTGAAATTACCTTTGAAAAATGTTCGGAAACTTCAGATTGTGCAGAATGCGGCCGCGAGAGCTATGGTGGGGTTACCTAGGTTCGCCCATGTATCTCCAACACTCCGTGGCTTGCATTGGCTGCTGATCAGTTTCCAGTCACAATTCAAAGTGTTGGTAATGACCTTTAAAGCCCTACATGGCATTGGACCAGAATACCTTCGGGACCGTCTTCTGCTGCACGAATCCCAGCGGCCGATGAGGTCCCACAGAGTTGGCCTTCTCCAGGTCTCGTCGACTAAACAATGTCGTCTAGCGGACCCCAGGGGAAGAGCCTTCTCTGTGGTGGCCCCGGCCCTCTGGAATCAACTCCCCCCAGAGATCAAAACTGCCCCCACCCTCCTTGTCTACTTAAGACCCACCTATATCACCAGGCATGGGGGAATTGAGACATCTCCCCCAGGCTTTTATAGTTTTATGTGTGGTATGCATGTGTTGCACGGTTTTTAAATGAGGGGTTTTTAGATGCTTTTTTAATATTAGGTTCGTTTACATTGTCACACTGTTTTATTATTGTTGTGAGCTTCCCCGAGTCTTCAGAGAGGGGCGGCATACAAAATCTAACAAATAGAGTAAAATAAATAATAAAATAAAATAAAATAAAATAAAATAAAATAAAATAAAATAAAATAAAATAAAATAAAATAAAATAAAATAAAATAAAATAAAATAAAATAAAATAAAATAAAATAAAATAAAATAAAATAAAATAAAATAAAATAAAATAAAATAAAATAAAATAAAATAAAATAAAATAAAATAAAATAAAATAAAATAAAATAAAATAAATAGAATAGAATAGAATAGAATAAAAAAATATTGTTGTTGTTGTTGTTGTTGTTGTTGTTGTTATTATTATTATTATTATTATTATTATTATTATTATTATTATTATTATTATTATTATTATTATCTTGCCCCCAACAATCTGGGTCCTCATTTTACCAACCTTAAGCCTTAATTGAGATTCGATCTGCCAAACTGCTGGCAGCCGGTGATTGACAGAAGTAGCTTGCAGTACTGCACTCTAGCCACTGCGCCACCGAGGCGCTGCACCACAAATCGAACTGTTGAAAGTTGAAAACTACCCATGTGAAGGGGACAGGGACATGATGGGCCAAAATTGGAAAGCGGAGCCTGAGACAATCATACCTACCCGAGCTGAACTAGCTGTGGTGGACGTAAAATGACTGTCGGTACACGAGGCAGAATCACTGTAGGTCGTGGTGGAGTAACAGTCTGTTCCGGTCCCAGAGGGCTGCCCGGGCCTTCATGAATTCTATTTCCCTCTTGAGGACCAAGGTGTCAAAATGGTCCAGGTCTTGTGGATATATCACCCCTCTGACCTCCGACAGGAGGGAAAACTGTGAAAACAAGAGAGGGAACGGGAGTGTTGAAACCGTGTCTGGTGGAAGGACGATGTCCAGACCTGTGGAGATATATCTACATCAAGGAAGCGAGAGGTCCTTGGTGCTCTCTGAGTTTGAGTGGGTTTTTTTTTTTCTTGCGGACATTTCTGTATTGCTGTTCACCTACAGACATTTGCCTACAAACAGAATCTTGCAGGAGACCTCACCTACAAAATGATATTGACAAAATTGAACGGGTCCAAAGATGGGCTACAAGAATGGTGGAAGGTCTTAAGCATAAAACGTATCAGGAAAGACTTCATGAACTCAATCTGTATAGTCTGGTGGACAGAAGGAAAAGGAGGGACATGATCGAAACATTTAAATAGGTTAAAGGGTTAATTAAGGTCCAGGAGGGAAGTGTTTTTAATAGGAAAGTGAACACAAGAACAAGAGGACACAATCTGAAGTTAGTTGGGGGAAAGATCAAAAGCAACATGAGAAAATATTATTTTACTGAAAGAGTTGTAGATCCTTGGAATAAACTTCCAGCAGAGGTGGTTGATAAATCCAGAGTAACTGAATTTAAACATGCCTGGGATAAACATATATCCATCCTAAGATAAAATACAGAAAATAGTATCAGGGCAGACTAGATGGATCATGAGGTCTTTTTCTCCGTCAGTCTTCTATGTTTCTATGTTTCTTGCCACACTAAGAATAAAGAGTGACACTTAAAGATACTTCTTAGCGGTTTCCAGAGTACCTCCGGAACCACCTGCTACCGCACGAATCCCAGCGACCGATAAGGTCCCACAGAGTTGGCCTTCTCCGGGTCCTGTCGACCAAACAATGTCATTTGGCGGACCCCAGGGGAAGAGCCTTCTCTGTGGCAGCCCCGGCCCTCTGGAATCAACTCCCCCCGGAGATTAGAACTGCTCCCACCCTCCTTGTCTTTCGTAAATTACTCATGACCCATCTATACCGCCAGGCATGGGGGAGTTGAGACACCTTTTCCCCAGGCTTTTTTATATTTATGTTTGGGTATGTATACGTTGTTTGCTTTTTTAAATACGATATGCTTTTATGTGCTTTTTAATATTAGATTTGTTTTCGCTGGAATATTGTTTTTATTATTGTTGTGAGCCGCCCCGAGTCTTTGGAGAGGGGCGGCATACAAATCTAATAAATTGAATTGAATTGAATTCTGTATTGCTGTTCACCTACAGACAGAATCTTGCCAGACTAAAGTCACTATCTGCATCATTATGAACTGCTAGGGAGGGACTGTCATAGCCCTTTTCCTGCCTACCAGACGTGCCAATCTCTGCTGCCCCTTTGCCCTCTGGGAAGCATCTTCCCCTTCTCTCTGTGGAATTTCATTTTTTCATTTTCATTTCATTTTATTGGATTTGTATGCCGCCCCTCTCCGTAGACTCGGGGCGGCTAACAACAGTGGTAAAAACAACATGCGACAATCCAATACTAAAGTAGCTAAAAACCCTTATTTTAAAACCAATCATACATACAAACGTACCATACATAAATTGTAGAAGCCTAGGGGGAAAGAATATCTTAATTCCCCCATGCCTGACGACAAAGGTGGCTTTTAAGAAGCTTACAAAAGGCAAGAAGGGTGGGGGCTATTCTAATCTCTGGGGGGAGTTGGTTCCAGAGGGTCGGGGCCGCCACAGAGAAGGCTCTTCCCCTGGGTCCCGCCAAACGGCATTGTTAAGTTGACGGGACCCGGAGAAGGCTTACACTGTGGGACCTAATTGGTCGCTGGGATTCGTGCGGAATCCAGACTCCATTCTACCACACTGACCTTGGCATGGGTGTTGAGCAATTCAAAGAGAGCCATGATGAGCGAATCAATCGAGATGTTCTTCTCCTTATATTCATCCAGGTAGTAGGCCATGGTGGTCCTCTCGGGTTCGTTCAGGAGGTGGCGGGCGTGTTCCTCCAGCATCACTCGGTTTTGGTTCACCAGGCTACTCAATGTTACTTGAGATCCCGCAAGACCTTTATAAAAAGATGGCTAGGAGAGGAAACACAGAGCAGCTTTGGAGAATTAATTAGGATTACCCAAACCGTAGCCTATTAATTAATGAACATTCTGCGCGAGCGGCCCTCGTAATAAATACTGACAGAGAAAGGAGGCTGGCTAATAGATGATGAAGCACCCAATTATAAGAGGAGGAAAATGGTAAATTTAAGGGATTTACAAGCACTCGTATTTCCAGAATGACATTCCAGCCAAGCAATATATTGCAGGAATAACATTATTGTAGGCATTAAGCAAGAGGAGGATTTATTTAGACTAAAATATCAGCTTCTTGGTTTACTGCACAGGAATGTGAGTGGTTTTCTTAAACATTGTTTGGGCCACACACATATCCCTGTCCATTTAGCCTTCTGCCTCATACCTTGAAATGGTCAATAAGAGCCCACAGGGCTGGCCTTTTGTGGGTTCCATCCGCCAAGCAATGTCGGTTGGCGGGGCCTTCTCTGTGGTGGCACCAACCCTGTGGAACCAACTGCCTCCAGAGACCTGTACTATCCCCACCCTACGTTCTTCCGGAAAGCTGTTAAAATCTAGCTTTTCCGGCAGGCCTGGGACTGGGAATGATTTAATGTATGCATCGCTTTTTGGGTTATTTATATATTTTTAATAATAATAATAATAATAATAATAATAATAATAATAATAATAATAATAATAATTATTATTATTATTATTATTATTATTATTATCATCATTATCATTATTATTATTATTTATTAGATTTGTATGCCGCCCCTCTCCAAAGACTAATGCTATTGCTATTTTATCGTTGTTGGGGGCAGTGAGAATCTCTGGGGAGAGCTGATTCCAGAGGGCTGGGGCTCCCACAGAGAAGGCTCTTCCCTTAGTCCCACCAGCTGACATTTATACTATTTTATTGTTGTTGTATTCTATACTGTTTTTTATTTGTTGAGATTATTGTGAGCTGCCCAGAGTCCTCTCGAGTTGAGAAGCATATAAATATCACAAAATAAATAACTAAATAAATAAATATTATTTTTGTGTTTGTTTAAGTAGATCTCTTTCATAATTGTCGCCTTTTAATTAGAGAGTCCTTGACTCCTCTTTTCACAACAAAATACCTTACTCCGCCAGACTTTAAATTCTTGGTTTAGACAACTTACAACTCCGTCGTCTCTGTTCCGACTTAATTATAGTTCATAAAAATCATATACCAAAATGTCCTACCTGTTAACGACTACTTCACCTTCAACTGCAACAACACATGAGCACGAAATCGATTTAAACTAAATGTCAACTGCTCCAAACTTGACTGCAAAAAATACGACTTCAGCAACAGAGTAATCAACGCCAGGAATGCACTACCTGACTCTGTGGTTTCTACTCCTAACCCCAAAACCTTTAACCTTAGACTATCTACAGTTGACCTCTCCCCCTTTCTAAGAGGTCTGTATGGGGCGTGCATAAGCGCACCACTGTGCCTACTGTCCCTGTCCTATTGTCTTCTTTTGTTACTTTTTATCATGACTTATCTAATGTTTTATTTGTACAAATTACCACCCTATAATTGTTTGACAAAATAAATAAATAAAAATAAATAATAAATGTTGTGGATTCCACTTGAAATCTGCTGTAGGCAAAAAAAAAAACCAAAGTGCCTTGGGCTCTTCAAAGGAAGAGGTTTAGTATTCTGTGTGTAAGTGAAGAGCAGGCAATTAAGCCTGTCACCAGCTTAGAATCATGTCCAACCCTTGCTGAATTCCGCTGACCCTTATTTGTCACCAATTTAGTGTTGAACCTTTGTTGACCTGATTCCTGGGTATAGATTATTTATTTATTATTAGAGTTGAAAGGGACCTTACAGGTCATCAAGTTCAACCCCCTGCCTGAGCAAGGAATCCTACATCACCCCAGCCAAATGGCAGTCCCCCCTAGCCCTTCTTTTTACTAGACTATCCATGCCCAGTTCCAGCAATGTGTTCCAGCTTGAATGGATCGTCTATGCTCACAACCTTACGAAGACTCCTGATTCTTTAAAGCAATTAACAAATTTGACAGAGTTGGAAGGGACCTTGTACATCATCCAGCCCAAGCCCAGCCATTTTTGACAGATGGCAATCAGTCTCTTGTTGAAGGCTTCCACAACTTCCAGAGGCAACTTCTGTTCCACTGGTTGATTGTTCTCACATAAAATTTCTCTTTACTTCCAGGTAGAATCTCTTGTTCAGTTTCCATCCGTTATTCCTTGTCTGATCTTCACTGTTCTGTCTGGGTCACTCCGGAAGCCAATACCAACCCAAAAAGAGAAGCCAGACACACCGGTAAAAGGCAAAGGCAGTTTATAAAATTCAAGAAAAAACACAGGTAACAGAAAATGTCCTTACAAACAGGAAAACGCTGTATCTTCAAATATATCCATGAAGGCAAAAGTCTATGCAGCAATACAGGATTCTTGCTGCCAAGACGAGGCTGTAGATAGCAGACCTACACCTCCCACGGGTCTTCCAAACTGCTGAGCCACAAGCCAGGAACAGAGACATCGAGAACAAAGCAGGACACCGTAACTCCAACTGATAACACTCCACATGGCTTCAAGGGCTTGCCTGCCTTTTAAACCCTGCTAAGGAGGACCACACCCAAGCCCAGCTGTTCCTAATTCAGTGCTGATAATACTTCTTTAATTGCTCCTTTCTTTGATCTGAACATCTCTGTCGCATGTCAATGACGGCTTGTGCTTCATCACCTAATGACTCCAAGCTACTGGCTGGGGAGAGCCCCCCCGGGGGGCTCTCATGCTGTTCTCCTTCGTCCCATTCCTGACTTTCCTCTCCCCCATCCGACTGTTCAGCCCCCTCCTCTTCGCTGTTATCCTCCTCTGGGCATGGAGCCAGCAGAGACACAGCCGGTCCCTGAGCAGCCTCAGGCTGAACCACAACATTCAGGTGCTTTATTCCTCTAGAAATCAAAATATAAGCCGCCTCGAGTCTGCGGAGAGGGGCGGCATACAAATCCAATAAATAAATAAATAAGATTAAACCGAAATTCCAAATCGGGCTTCAGTCCATAGAAAGAGGGAGCGGAAATGCAGCAGTTTTCCAGATGTTCCTAGATGGGCCATGTCTCTCCTCCCCAGGCCAAGCTACCTGGGGCTATTGGGAACGTGTTCAAGAAACACCTGGTGATCTAATATGTATTCAGGAGAATACCAGGTTATTATTCTTTCTTCCTTGCATTTCAGTTGCATTTCAAATGCTCTGCCATCTCATTACCTGCTAAAGCTTATCAATGCTGATGGGAACACATTTAGCTTTAACCTTGACACCTAGGCATTCTTCCTTTCCAGTAATTTCTCGAGCGGGGAGAAACCTGGATTTGAAAAAAAGGGACGGTGGGTGTTTGATGACCCCGAATTGCATCGGAACGGTGCCTGCTGAGAGAAGCCCGTTTGCGCTGGAAGCATTGATTGGAAGGTATAGTCCTTATTTTAAAAATAATCAGGGCTCTGCGGAAGGCAAAACTCCTCCCTGCCTGCAGCTTTTTAGCCTGCGGGATAATCAGAGGAGTGAGGCGCTAATGCAACTTTGGGCTTCAGGAGGAATCTTGGCTTCTAGGATGACTCTGGAAGGCTCTAATGGTGGTGGATTGGCCGTATGAGAACGTAAGAGGGGCTTGCTGGGTCTGTCCGTGGTTACGTTCACTCAGCGCTTGGTTTCCAAAGTGACCAAGGGAGGGCCATGGGATGCTTGTAAATAGAAGATAGAGAGCTGCACCACCACCACCTCCTCCTCCTCCTCTATTCTTCATTCTCCTTCTCTTCCTTTTCTTCTATTCTTCTATTCTTCACCCTTGAAAATGTCCAAAGATACTTCACCAGAAGAGCCCTTCACTCCTCCACTCTAAAGAGAATACCCTACGAGACTAGACTTTCAATCCTGGGCCTAGAAAGCTTAGAACTAAGACGCCTTAAACAAGATCTAAGTATTTCCCACAAGATCATATGCTGCAACGTCCTGCCTGTCGGCAACTACTTCAGCTTCAACCGCAACAACACAAGAGCACACAACAGATTTAAACTTAATATTAACCGCTCCAAACTTGACTGTAAAAAATATGACTTCGGTAACCGAGTTGTCGAAGCGTGGAACTCATTACCGGACTCCATAGTGTCATCCCCAAACCCCCAACACTTTACCCTTAGATTATCCACGGTTGACCTATCCAGATTCCTAAGAGGTCAGTAAGGGGTGAGTACAAGTGCACTAGAGTGCCTTCCATCCCCTGTCCTATTGCTCTCCTATATCTCCTCTACCTTTCTTCTATTCCTATAGCTCTTCTTCTATTCTTTCATTGATATGTTCGTTGATATGTTCCTATATCTTTTCTTCTATTTTTTCTTAGATATATTTTACTATGAGTATATCCTCTATAACCTTCATCATGTATTTTACTATGTGTAAACCCACGAAAACCCTCATTGTGTATTGGACAAAATCAATAAATAAAAAATAAAAAAATATTTTTTTTTAAGACCTTGCGAGAGGTCCTCGAAGATGCCTTCCAGGGCACATACTGGTCATGGCAGAGTCGCTGGAAAAAATGTGTAGAGGCCCAAGGACAGTACTTTGAAGAATTTTCAGTGTTTGCGCAAATCTGTTCAGTAAATTACTTAAAAAATAATAATTGCATTACTTTTGGAACGCACCATGTATACTGGAAGCAGCACTCTTTTTCCCCCAACACCGAGAGGTGCACGCTCAGTCTCTTCTCCAGCCCTCTGATCTCTCTCTCTCTCGCTCGCTGTTGGGCATGCACAAAGCAACCCGTAGCCTGGAGTTTATTCGCTCTGGACTGCCCAGAGCAAATAAAGCGTTTCTTTTCTCTGGTCGCTGGAAGGCTCGACTACTGTAACACTCTCTACATGGGGCTACCTTTGAAAAATGTTCGGAAACTTCAGATCGTGCAGAATGCAGCTGTGAGAGCAATCATGGGCTTTCCCAAATATGCCCATGTTACACCAACATTCCGCAGTCTGCATTGGTTGCCGATCAGTTTCCGGTCACAATTCAAAGTGTTGGTTATGACCTGTAAATCCCTTCATGGCACCAGACCCGGGTATCTACGAGACCGCCTTCTGCCGCACGAATCCCAGTGACCAGTTAGGTCCCACAGAGTGGGTCTTCTCCAGGTCCCATCAACTAAACAATGCCGCTTGGCAGGACCCAGGGGAAGAGCCTTCTCTGTGGCGGCCCCGACCCTCTGGAACCAACTCCCTACAGAGATTAGAATTGCCCCCACCCTCCTTGCCTTTCGTAAGCTACTTAAAACCCACCTCTGCCGCCAGGCATGGGGGAATTGAGATTCCCTTTACCCCTAGGCCTTTACAATTTTAGGCATGGTATGTCTGTATGTATGTTTGGTTTTTTATATTAATGGGTTTTTAATCGTTTTTAGTATTGGATTATTATTGTACGCTGTTTTATGATTGCTGTTAGCCGCCCTGAGTCTTCGGAGAGGGGCGGCATATAAATCCAATGAATGAATGAATGAATGAATGAATGAATGAATGAATGAATGAATGAATGAATGAATGAAACACTTTATTTTCTCTGGGCATTCCTGAGAAAGAAAAATCGGGACTTTCTGAAAACCCTGTGGGACGCGGGACAAATTATTAAAAATCGGGACTGCCCCACCAAAAGCGGGACGTCTGGTCACCTTAAATTAAACTGCCCTTTGAAGAGTTTCAGTGCACATACCGCCGAGGGCAAAAGCACAAATTGGTTCTGAACTTGGACCAACTGAATTTCTGCCGTTTTGCTTCTTGAGGGCTTTTTCCTGAATTGGCTTGCTCTCTTATTCCTAGTTTGGAGAGCCCTTGAAATCCTGAAGGACTCTTAGGGGGAAGAAGCTTCAACCTGGAGTCTCCTTGAGTACTGAGTAATAACTGGCTTTCAGGAGTCAGAACAGGGATCTTTCTTAACAGCGTAATTGCAACTGATCTGTTGTTTGCCTCTAGACGAGCTACATCTACAGAGATGGGATGTTCACTTGCAGTAGCGTACAAGCCGCCCCGAATGCTACAAATCTTGGAGCTCTGTTGAACCATCTTCTAATGGCCCCACTCTCTGTGCCCAGCGACTAACCGTGCTTCTGTCGACTGCAGATTCTCTATAAACTGTGCACAAACCTTTGTGAATGTTCCCAACACTTTCTTTCCCTGCAGTGAGAAATTCAATGAGGACACCTCCAAAAGAGAATATGAGAATATCTCCGGGACTGCCTTCTGCCGCACGAATCCCAGCGACCAGTTAGGTCCCACAGAGTTCGCCTTCTCTGGGTCCCGTTGACTAAACAATGTCATTTGGCAGGACCCAGGAGAAGAGCCTTCTCTGTGGCAGCCCCGACCCTCTGGAACCAGCTCCACCCAGATATCAGAGTTGCCCCCACCCTCCTTGCCTTTCGTAAGCTCTTTAAAACCCACCTCTGTCGTCAGGCATGGGGGAATTGAAATTTTTCCCCTTCCCCCTAGGCTTATATAATTTATACATGGTATGCTTGTTTGTATGATTGGTCTCTTAAATTGGGGTTTTTTAGATTACTTTTTTATATTAGATTTGTTACATTGCTTTCTTTATTGTTGTTAGCTGCCCCGAGTCTTTGGAGAGGGGCAGCATACAAATCTAATAAATAAATAAATAAACAAATAAACAAACAAACAAATAAATAAATAAAAAACACGCTGCTTGTAACGTACATCACTTATAGACACCATTTTGAAACACTGCTGCAGCTACGCTATCTGTCCGAAGAAACGCAAAATTTACACACACGCTCCTGACAATTCATACAATGTATATCTAAAGTTTTGCATTCGTACCATTACTGTAGGATGAGAAAAAAATGGGGTGCATTCCTTTCTGGGCGACCCTTGTATAACAATTCTTTGTGCCTGACAGATCTTGGTACAATTCTATTTTTAACCCTGAAAATAAGCCCTCCCACAAAAATAAATCCTTCCCCCCAAATAAAAATAAGCCCTCACCTAAAAAATACAATTTCTTCTGGTTAGGATTAGGGAGATAGCGCTGGAAATCAGGTAAGATGGCAAAAGGTTCATTGAAGTCTTCAATATTTTCATTGAAGACTTCCCCCAAAATAAGACCAAATGCTTATTTTGGGGTTCAAAAAATATAACACTGGCTCTTATTTTTGGAGAAACACAGGTAACAGGTTCCCCTGGTGCACCAGTTGTGTCCCTATTTGGACGGGGACTCACTGCTCACAGTCACTCATGCCCTCATCACCTCGAGGCTCGACTACTGTAACGCTCTCTATGTGGGGCTACCTTTGAAAACTGTTCGGAAACTTCAGATCGTGCAGAATGCAGCTGCAAGAGCTATCATGGGCCTTCCTAAATATGCTCATGTTACACCAACACTCCGCAGTCTGCATTGGTTGCCGATCGGTTTCCGGTCACAATTCAAAGTGTTGGTTATGACCTATAAAGCCCTTCATGGCACCGGACCAGAATATCTCCGGGACCGCCTTCTGCCGCACGAATCCCAGCGACCGGTTACGTCCCACAGAATTGGCCTTCTCCGGGTCCCATCGACTAAACAATGTCGTTTGGTGGGACCCAGGGGAAGAGCCTTCTCTGTGGCTGCCCCGACCCTCTGGAACCAACTCCCCCCAGATATCAGAGTTGCCCCCACCCTCCTTGCCTTTCGTAAGCTCCTTAAACGCACTTCTGTCGTCAGGCATGGGGGAATTGAGATATTCCCTTCCCCATGGCTTATAAAATTTATGCATGGTATGTCTGTATGTATGATTGGTTTCTTAAATTGGGGTTTTTTACATTACTTTTAATATTAGATTTGTTCATATTGTCTTTTTACTGTTGTTAGCCGCCCCGAGTCTAGAAACATAGAAACATAGAAGTCTGACGGCAGAAAAAGACCTCATGGTCCATCTAGTCTGCCCTTATACTATTTCCTGTATTGTGCCATAAACACATTTCTTTTGTTCATTGCTAGGGTTGGATTTATAGCGCGTGGTTTCTGTCCTATCTTGTCTGTTTTTTTAAAAAAAGAACTTCTAATTTAATAGGAGTGCATTCACTGGATTGAATGACTTCAATCCATCTATTTCACCGTATCATTTGCCAAGGTAAAGATTGCAGTTGGACAACCTGCTAGCTTGGTTGGCATGCTGTGAAAATCCACCGGGTTCGATCAGTTTATGATTCAATGGTTATAGAGCAGTGATGGGTGCCACAGGTGGCATAGAAACATAGAAACATAGAAGACTGACAGCAGAAAAAGACCTCATGGTCCATCTAGTCTGCCCTTATACAATTTTCTGTATTTTATCTTAGGATGGATATATGTTTATCCCAGGCATGTTTAAATTCAGTTACTGTGGATTTATCTACCACGTCCGCTGGAAGTTTGTTCCAAGGATCTACTACTCTTTCAGTAAAATAATATTTTCTCATGTTGCTTTTAATCTTTCCCCCAGCTAACTTCAGATTGTGTCCCCTTGTTCTTGTGTTCACTTTCCTATTAAAAACACTTCCCTCCTGGACCTTATTTAACCCTTTAATATATTTAAATGTTTTGATCATGTCCCCCCTTTCCCTTCTGTCCTCCAGACTATACAGATTGAGTTCATTAAGTCTTTCCTGATACGTTTTATGCTTAAGACCTTCCACCATTCTTGTAGCCCGTCTTTGGACCCATTCAATTTTGTCAATATCTTTTTGTAGGTGAGGTCTCCAGAACTGAACACAGTATTCCAAATGTGGTCTCACCAGCATTCTATATAGCGGGATCATAATCTCCCTCTTCCTGCTTGTTATACCCCTAGCTGTGCAGCCAAGCATCCTACGGAGAGGGGCGGCATACAAATCTAATAAATAAATAAATAAATAATAAACATCCTCAGGCCTGGTAGAGAGGAGACCTCACCATTCAACACAGAGCCGGAAATATTCTCTTCTATCCAGTCCATAGCTGTTACTGTGTTTTATTACTCCCTCCCCCACCTTCCCGAAAATTCAAATTGCTGAGCGTGCAACTTTTTGCTCTGCAGGAAATGAAGGCTAACAAGCTCCAAGGGAGCACCACAGATAGACTCTCGTAAATCTCTGGATCTGCAAAAGCCACCTCTACCCCATTAGCCGGCGTCCGATTTAAAAAGGTGAGCAGACGGCGAGTTTTGCTGCTTTAAGAAGTAGAAGCTCTGCGAAACCCTCAGCGGAGGAACAGTGGCACTTTTGAAGTTTGAATCGGTCCGTGGAGAGAGTTCCCAATGAGGACAAATTTATGAGTGACAGCCTCGCCAATGCTCGTCTCCTTTTATTTCCTTGTCGGTTAAATATAAATCCGACGCAAAAATAGTTTGTCGCGAAAGCAACTGCCTGCAAAGGCCCCTGGACTGGGGTTGAAAGCCAAAAGTAGGAAGCATCCCATATTTGGGTAAACCAGGTTGCCCTGATAGACCAGTTTCACCGATGGAGGGAAAACACTTAAATCTCTCACCTGGCATAGCTCACAAAGTGAAGGGAGCCCATGGCTTTGAGCAGCGGTCCCCAAACTACGGCCCGGGGGCCACATGCGGCCCACTGAGGCCATTTATCCGGCCCGCCGGTGAGTGACAAGAGCACAGGGAAAAGAGAGAGAGAAAGAAAGAAAAGGGAAAGAGAGGGGGGGAAGGAGAAGTGGAGAGGAAGGAAGGAAGAAAGGAAGGAAGGAGAAATGGAGGGAACAAGGAAGAAAGGAAGGAAGGAAGGAAGAAAGGAATGGAGGGACAGAGGAAGGAAGACTGTTTGGGGTGTGTGTAATTTTTTTAATTTTTTCTCTCAACATACATTCAAACAACACAGTGTACCATCTAATTTTCCATGAATAAAATGCAGTATTTTGTTAGTAACTAATATCAACCATCAAAAAAGTTGCAAAAGTTTTTTTTTCTAATTTTGTCATCCAGTTACATTCATTTTCTTTTAATTAAATTTCCTCCTTAATGTTCCTTCAAAAAGTGCAACACCAATTATATTTCTAACTTATTAACCATTATGCCAAAGTGCTTCCTTCTTTCTTTATACATTTTTCATAAGCCAAGAAAACCTTGTATAGCCAATCAGATGTCAACAAAAGAAAATTAAAAACAAAACATAAACATATATGAATTTCAGACCTTCTCCCCCCTCTAAATAGTATGTTCCCATTTTGTTTTTTACTTTAAAACAAGGTTTGTGCAGTGTGCATAGGAATTTGTTCATAGTTTTTTTTTATAGTCCAGCCCTCCAACAGTCCGAGGGCAGTGAACTGGCCCCTTGTGTAAAAAGTTTGGGGACCCCTGGCTTACAGGTTAAAATATCTACCTAATATGCAAAAGTAGCCCAGATTCGAATCCCAGAAAGGGTATGGCTAGCTGACAAGAGGTAAACAGCTTGAAATTGATCTATTGATTGGTGGTTGGCGGGGCCTAGGGGAAGAGCCTTCTCTGTGGGGGCCCCGGCCCTCTAGAATCAACTCCCCCCGGAGATTCTTACTGCCCCCACCCTCCTTCCAGGCTTGGGGCTGATTCTTGTCCCTTGGCCGATGAATGTGCTGAGAGAAAGTTGATTGAATGGGAATGACTGTTTTTTATGGCTTTGGTTTTTTTAAATTTATTTTATATTTAATTAATTGGCTCTGAAATGTTACACATTATTTTATTATATGCTGTAAGCGGCCCCGAGTCCTCGGAAAGGGGTGGCATAAAAGTCCAATAAAATAAAATAAAAAAATATATAAAATAAAATAAAATAAAATAAAATAAAATAAATTGAAATGAAATGAAATGAAATGAAATAAAATAAAATAATAAATAAAATAAAAAAATAGCATTTTTTTACTGTTGGTTCAGGTGAACTGGTCAGAACCGGTAGCATTTCACTCCTGGTTCTATCCTTTATTTAAAATAAAAAGTAAAAAAGGTTTTTATTTTTATTACCGTACAGACGTTTTCACCTCATTTCTCATTTCTTTTACAAGATTGTTATATTCTATATTTATCTTATTGCTTTTAGTTCAAGGTTGTCTTTTTGCTAACCTCCCTTTGCATCTCATATAGCCCTTCCTTCTTCCTTCTTTCTTCCCTCCCCTTTTCTCTTTCTAAACCTACTTCCCCTCCCTCTCTCCTTCTCCTCTTCCCTACTTCTCCTCCTACCTCTCCTTACTCTCTTCTCCTCTCTTCTCTTTCATCCTTCTCTCTTCCTTTCCCCTTTCTCTTTCTAAACCTACTTCCCCTCCCTCTCTCCTTCTCCTCTTCCCTACTTCTCCTCCTACCTCTCCTTACTCTCTTCTCTTCTCTTTCCTCCTCCTCTTCCTTTCTTCCTTTCCATTTTCTCTTTCTAAACCTACTTCCCCTCCCTCTCTCCTCCTCTTCCATTCTTCCCCTCCTACCTCTCCTTTCTTCTCCTCTCTTCTCTTTACTCCTCCTCCTCTTCCTTTCTTCCCTTCCCTTTTCTCTTTCTAAACCTACTTCCCCTCCCTCTCTCCTTCTCCTCTTCCCTACTTCCCCTCCTGCCTTCTATCCTTACTTGTTTCTCTCCTCTTCTCTTTCTTTTGTAATAAACTTTGCTTCTTTTGTTTCTTTTACCACTTCTTCCTCTAGTTCAACTTGTAACAAATAATTATACAGTTCCTTAATCAATTTTTCACCACTTCCTGTCAATATCTCATCTGATTCCAAACTTCCCATCATAAATCTTTCTTGTTTTTTAAATCTTTTTCATATCTTGATTGTATTAGCAAATGTGTGAACCAGTCTGTTTTAATTCCCTGTTTCTCTAGCTCTTATTTTGTTTTCAATTCATTTGTCTGTCAAAGTATCCTTAGATCTCACAACATTTCTTACGTTAATGATATTTGGATGTACAAGCGCTTCCATTGTTGAAAGCCACATTGGTATTTCTCCTATAATGCTTTCCCCACACTGTTAATAGACTATTTCACAAAGAGTGCTTCTGAAAATATGAATGCATTTTGTTCTTCCCATGCCATAAAAAAAACATGCCAACCTATTTGCAAATCATGACCTTCCACAGTTAACAATCTTATATTTCTCAGTAGAATCCATTCTTTCAACCATGTCAACGCTGCTGCTTGATAGTACATTTTCCTAGTTAGGTACACCAAAAACCCCTCTCAATCTTACTCCCTGTAAAAGTTTCATTTTAATTCTCGCTTGCCTCCCTTGCCGAATGGATTTCCTACCCCAGCCTGGTTCTATCCATCACTAGCGATCCGGGAGAAAAAGAAGCAGAAATACAAATCAAGTTAGTTTACCACTCTGCTTAAAAGAGCAAGAGACCCACTTAGCCTCCTTAGCTTAGGGATCATAACTGTTGTGCAATATGCATGTGAGATTATAGCAATAGCATTTAGCAATAGTATTTAGACATATACCGCTTCACAGTGCTTTACAGCCCTCTCTAAGTGGTTTACAGAGTCTGCATATATTGCCCCCAACAATCAGATTCCTCATTTTACCCACCTCGGAAGGATGGAAGGCTGAGTCAACCTTGAGCCTGGTGAGATTCGATCTGCCAAACTGTTGGCAGCCAAGGTCAGCAAAAGTAGCCTACAGTAGAGCACACTAACCACTGCACCACTGTGGCTCTTGATAAGCAGCAGTGTCCTTCTCCCACTGTTCTACTTTAAGCTAATGTTGGAGAAGAGATGGGCTCTCGGATAAACCAGCAGCCTGGGTCTAGTTGAGGCATGAAGAGAGAAAAACAACCACAACAACCACAGCAACCACCACCACAACAAAAAGCAATTAAGGAACGTCTTCCGATTGGCAGACCTGAAAGGCCATGGCTCAGAGATGATAAATCCTATCTGCTCTTCTCCAGGAGATCCGAGGCTCAAAACTAATTCATTGCCAGGTAGGATCGGGGACAGGAAGGGGAAAAAAAAATCTTGCCAATAAATAAAAATGCTGCCATGCCAACCAAATTAGACCTTGCGAGGCTTAGAGGAACGAAAGACACGACTCAACGGCTGTTTTCTCCGTTCCCCATTCTAACTTGGAGAATTTGTGAGAATTCCGGATGAGTAACAGTGTCCATGAAGGACCCCGTATCCAGCACGAATCAGAAAGAGGGGTGTGAAAATATCTATAGACCCTCTCGCATCCTTCCCATAAACTGTTTCAACTTCAAAATGATGCTATAGGGCAGTGATGGCGAACATATTTTCCCGCGGATGCCAAAAGAGTTTACATGTCCGCTATCGTGCAGGTGGAAGTGCCCATATCCATACTTCAATGCCTCGGGAGGGCAAAATCAGCTTCTCCTGCTCCCTGGAGGCCCTCTGGAGGCTGAAAACAGCCTGTTTCCCAACTTCAGATGGGTCCAGTAGGCTCATGTTTTATTTATGCATTGGCTGCCGATCAGTTTCCGGTCACAATTCAAAGTGTTGGTCATGACCTTTAAAGCCCTACATGGCAATGGACCAGATTACCTCCGGAACCGCCTGCTACCGCACGAATCCCAGCGACTGATAAGGTCCCACAGAGTTGCCCTTCTCCGGGTCCCGTCGACTAAACAATGTCGTTGGGCGGGCCCCAGGGGAAGAGCCTTTTCTGTGGCGGCCCCGGCCCTCTGGAACCAACTCCCCCGGAGATTAGAACTGCCCCCACCCTTCCTGTCTTTCATAAACTACTCAAGACTCATTTATACCGCCAGGCATGGGGAAGTTGAGATAGCTCTTCCCCCTAGGCCATTACAAGTTATGCATGGTATGTTTGGTTTTATAATAGGGGTTTTTAGTTGTTTTTTACTATTGGATTGTACATGTTGTGTTTATTATTGTTGTTAGCCGCCCCGAGTCTACAGAGAGGGGCGGCATACAAATCAAATAAATTATTATTATTATTATTATTATTATTATTATTATTATTATTTATTTTATTTATTTTATTGGATTTGTTTGCAGCCCCTCTCTGAGGATTCACAGCAAAAACAGAACAATAATATGAATCCAATTAATAATACATTAAAACAACCATTAAATTCAATTAAAAGAAAACCTATCAAACCAATCATTCAACAATCATACCGAAAACATTCATTGGTCGGGGGAAGATCTAAAAGCCCCCAAGTCTGGCGGCAAAGATGAGTTTTTAAACTCTTTCAGAAGGTGAGGAGGGTGGGGGCAGTGCGAATCTCGGGGGGGAGCTGATTCCAGAGGGCCGAGGCTCCCACAGAGAACTCTCTTCCCTTACGTCCCACCAGCCGACATTGTTTGGTCGATGGGATGCTAAGGAGACCAACTCTGTGGAACCTCACCGGTCACTGGGATTCGTGCGGCAGAAGGTGGTCTTGGAGATAGTCTGGTCAATAGTCTGTTTTTGCCCTCCCCAGGCTCCAAAGTCTTCCCTGGAATCGAAGGAAGGTCAAAACAACCTCCCCAATCCCCCAGGAGGCTCTCTGGAAGCCAAAAGTAGGCTTTCAGTCCTTCACTCCTCTTCTTTCAGTCCTTCACTCCTCTTCTCACAACAAAATACCTTAGTCCGCCAGACTTGAAATTCTTAGTTTAGACAACTTACAACTCCTTCGTCTCCATTCCGACTTAATTATAGTTCATAAAATCATATACCAAAATGTCCTACCTGTTAACGACTACTTCACCTTCAACCGCAACAACACACGAGCACAAAATCGATTTAAACTAAATGTCAACCGCTCCAAACTTGACTGCAAAAAATACGACTTCAGCAACAGAGTAATCTGATTCTGTGGTTTCTACTCCTAACCCCAAAACCTTTAGCCTTAGACTATCTACAATTGACCTCTCCCCCTTTCTAAGAGGTCTGTAAGGGGCGTGCATAAGCGCACCACTGTGCCTACCGTCCCTGTCCTATTGTCTTCTTTTGTTACTTTTTATCATGACTTATCTAATGTTTTATTTGTACAAATTACCACCCTATAATTGTTTGACAAAATAAATAAATAACATAAATAAAAATAAAAATAAATGTGGCAGTAAATGGTCCCGCAAACAGGTGAGAATAATGATGGCAATAGTAGCTTTCTAGACAGTTTGAAGAGAATAAGACAATAGTTTCACAATGTCCAATTTACCTTGGGTGTCTTCTCCCCCACGGGATCGTCAGAGGCCCTGCAATGAAAGACAGCTGTTATCCCCCAAAAAGAAGGTTGGGGATGAAGATAAAACAGAGATCTTAGCCATTGGGTGATGGCTGCAGAATAACGGGAGGGTCCTTGGAAGTCTTCTAGTTCAACTCCCTGCTCCAGTATGGGACCCTATACCAGTGATGGTGAACCTTTTTTCCCTTGGGTGCTGAAAGAGCATACAGGTGTGCTATCATGCATGCGTGAGTGTTCAATGCCTGGATTGATTCATTGCCTGGAGAGCACGAAATAATTCAATGCCTGGAGAGCGCGAAAATGCCTTCCCCCACCCCTTGGAGGCCCTCTGAAGGCCGGAAACTGACTGTTTCCCAACTTCTGGTGGACTCAATAGGTTCGTGTTTCGCCCTTCACAGCCTCCAAAGGATTCCCTGGAGCCGAAGGAAGGTAAAAATGTCCTCCCCTATTCCCCCAGAGGCTCCCTGGAAGCCAAAAACGGCCTCCCAGAGCCTCTGTCTGAGCCAAAAATCAGCTGGCTGGGACACATTGGGCCTGAGGTAGGGCAACGGCTTGCATGCCAGCAGATATGGCTCTGCGTGCCACCTGTGACACCCATGCCATAGGTTCGCCATCACTGCCCTATACCCTATTCAGACAAATGGCTGGATGTTGAACGTTGACAAGTGTTGAAGATCAGATGCGCATCAGAGATTAACAGAGTTGGAAGGGACCTTATAGGTCATTTAGTCCAACCCTTTGCCACCGCCCGAGCAGGGGACCCTACACCATTCCTGATAAAGAGAAGTCCAGTCTTTTCTTGAAAGCCTTCAGGGATGAAACTGACACAACCTCTGAAGGCAACTTGTATTCCATTGGTGGATTGTTCCCCTTGTCAGAAAAGTCCTCCTTATTTCCACATTGAATCTCTCCTTGATCAGTTTCAATACATTATTCAATACAGACAGAAAGATGAACGGCTACACAGACAGACAGATGGATGGATTGGCAGACATATGGATGGATGGACAGACAGACAGACAGAGAGATGGATGGACAGATGGATGAATGGAAGGACAGATGACAGATGGATGGATGGACAGATGGATGGACAGATGGACTGACAGATGGATGGTTGGACAGATAGATGGATGGATGGACAGATGCATGGACAGATGCACAGATAGATGGATGGATGGATGGACAGACAGACTGACAGACGGACATACAAATGGATGCATAGAGGGGCGAATGGATAATGAGAGGGCTAGACAGACAGACTGATGGATGGACGAACAGATATTCAGATGGGTAGATGGACAAACAGACTGACAGACGGACAGATAGGTGGATGCATGGATGGACAGATGGACAATCGGACGGTTAGACAGGCAGGTGGACAGACAGACAGATGGCTAGACAGACAATTTGGAGTCCTTAATCCTTCGTCCATAGATTGGCCTTCCTTGGTTACCAGGACGTTGTTACTCCAGTGTTTCTAAATCTTGGGAACTTAAAGACGAGTGGATTTTAACACCCAGAATTCCCTAGTTAGCTGTGCTGGCTGCGGAATCCTGGGAGTTGATATCCACAAGCCTTCCAGTTCCCAAGATTAAGGATAATTGGCTTCCTCTATTACGGAGTTTAGCATTCTTAGGAAAGAGTCCGCGATGCCCAGTCTAATCGACTTATAACAAGCCACTCCTGCAAGGGGAACTCTGCCAGGGGATATACCCACCCTGTGGAATTGACCATCGTCTCTCCAATCTGAGAGCTGGCGATCCACTTGGTCTCATCCACAGTGGCCCGGGCGTGAGGTAGCCTTCCCACGTCTTTGACGGTCATGATAAGGTGACGGGAGGACTTGAGGAGGTTCACGGCCTCGTCGTGGGGAATGCTGAGAAAACTTCGTCCATTCACCTCCAGAATCTGGTCTCCAACCTGGAAGGTAAAGGAAGAAAGACGTTCCCGTTGGAAATCCCCAAAGTGCTTTTCAAAACCTCGAAGCTATTTGGATGAGAAGCAATGAGAAGCTTCTTGGATGAGAAGTGAAACATTTTCAAGAAGGAAAAAACCAAGCACAAGAACCAAGAAAGACAAGTTGTCTTTTGAAAAGCAACCGTTCTCCCATGGGAATGAAATGTCTGCAAGAAACCAAGCAAGCTGAGGAAGTAACAAGGATCCCAAAGCTGTCTTCCTCCTCTTCCTCCACTCCACAAACCCCACTCCCTTTTAACACTGATGATGTTACTTAGTTGGGTCACAAAACGTCTTCAAGAAAATGAGCAAGCTCCGTCAGGAAACCCTCATTTCAACTCCGAGCTACAAATATTCTCCTTTCCCCCCCAATCCTTCTCCCCCAATACAATACAATACAATACAATACAATACAATACAATACAATACAGATAATATAGATAAAATACAGGAAATAGTATAAGGGCAGACTAGATGGACCATGAGGTCTTTTTCTGCCGTCAGTCTTCTATGTTTCTACAATACAATACAATACAATACAATACCATACAATACAATACAATACAGATAATATAGATAAAATACAGGAAATAGTATAAGGGCAGACTAGATGGACTATGAGGTCTTTTTCTGCCGTCAGTCTTCTATGTTTCTACAATACAATACAATACAATACAATACAATACAATACAATACAATACAATACAGATAATATAGATAAAATACAGGAAATAGTATAAGGGCAGACTAGATGGACCATGAGGTCTTTTTCTGCCGTCAGTCTTCTATGTTTCTACAATACAATACAATACAATACAATACAATACAATACAATACAATACAATACAGATAATATAGATAAAATACAGGAAATAGTATAAGGGCAGACTAGATGGACCATGAGGTCTTTTTCTGCCGTCAGTCTTCTATGTTTCTACAATACAATACAATACAATACAATACAATACAATACAATACAATACAATACAGATAATATAGATAAAATACAGGAAATAGTATAAGGGCAGACTAGATGGACCATGAGGTCTTTTTCTGCCGTCAGTCTTCTATGTTTCTACAATACAATACAATACAATACAATACAATACAATACAATACAATACAATGATTGGTTTAACCTTCCCACTTCAAATCACAAGCCAACAAAATGCTCTTAATTCGCACAACACACGAAACGACACACACTTTAAAAAAAGGAAAAAAAAGAACGAGATTGCTATAAGGTTAAAACTAACCAAGCTTGACCTTTGATTGAAGCCCGGTCTTTCGGTTTGCAATTGACCTGGTTAAAAAAGTAATTTTCTCTCTTTGTCTAATAGCTGCAGGGCCAGCTAATTAACAGTGATGGAGAACATTGATCAGCTCAGACCCCAATTTCTCTTCGTGCTCTTTGCTGGTTGGAATCAAGTCCCGGCGGTCACCATTGACAAAGGCCGGCGGTTGGAAATAGCCTTCAGGGCTTCTTCTTCTGCTCATCAACTGGCAATTTCTCTCCTCCCCTGCCCCCCCCCCCCCCGAGCTGCCTGCCGTCTCTAAAACAAGGCGAACTTGGCAAGAACATAGCTAGGGGGTGAGGAAAAACCCATTAAAGAATTTTTATTGCCATCAGTGACTCTTTTACCCTCTACAGAACATTATACTTTCATGCACAGGTGGCTTCTAAGGGCATAATGGAGACTACCTGAAATGGAACGGCGTGGTCTTAAAATCCACACTTTCGTAACTTAATGCACCATTCTCTCTTGGTCATGCTGTGTGTGTGTGTTTGTCTGGAACCCACACCACATTTCGGACATAAAATGTCCAGAGATTCTTTATTAGAAGAGCCCTCCACTCCTCCATTCACAACAGAATACTCTACTCAACCAGACTTACAATCCTAGGTTTAGAAAGCTGAGAACTACACCGTCTTAAGCACGACCTAAGCATAGCCCATAAAGTCATCTGCTACAACATCCTTCCTGTCAATGACTACTTCAGCTTCAACCACAAGAACAGTCAAGCACACAACAGATACAAACTTAAAGTAAACCACTCTAAACTCAACTGCAGGAAATATGACTTTAGTAACCGAGGAGTTGATGCATGGAACTCACTACCAGGCTCTGTAGTATCCTCCCCTAACCCCCAAAACTCTACCCTTAGACTGTCTACTGCTGACCTCTCCCGATTCCTATGAGGTCAGTAAGGGGCATGCATAATTTCACCAGTGTGCCTTCCGTCCCCTGTCCTAATGTTTCTCTTTTACTAGTATCACACTCCGCAGTCTGCATTGGTTGCCGATCAGTTTCCGATCACAATTCAAAGTGTTGGTTATGACCTATAAAGCCCTTCATGGCACCGGACCAGATTATCTCAGGGACCGCCTTCTGCTGCACGAATCCCAGCGACCAGTTAGGTCCCACAGGGTGGGTCTTCTCCGGGTCCCATCAACTAAACAATGCCGCTTGGCGGGACCCAGGGGAAGAGCCTTCTCTGTGGCGGCCCCAGCCCTCTGGAACCAACTCCCCCCAAAGATTAGAATTGCCCCCACCTTTCTTGCCTTTCATAAGCTACTTAAAACACACCTCTGCCGCCAGGCATGGGGGAATTGAGATACTCTTTCCGCCTAGGCCTTTACAATTTTATGCATGGTATGTCTGTATGTCTGTTTGGTTTTTATATTAATGGGTTTTTAATTGTTTTTAATATTACATTACTATTGTACACTGTTTTATTGTTGCTGTTAGCCGCTCCGAGTCTCCGGAGAGGGGCGGCATACAAATCCAATAAATAAACAAGCAAGCAAGCAAGCAAGCAAGCAAGCAAGCAAGCAAGCAAGCAAGCAAGCAAGCAAGCAAGCAAGCAAGCAAGCAAGCAAGCAAGCAAGCAAGCAAGCAAGCAAGCAAGCAAGCAAGCAAATAAATAAATATAGATATTATTAAATCTTTGTATACCACCAATATGTACTTGACAAAACAAACAAACAAATAAATAAAACAAACGTGTGTGTTGACCCAGGAGATGAGAAAGAGAAGGAATGTGGAGTTGTGCTTTGGAGACGATGGTCAAACCAGCACCGGAATGCGCTGTGCTCGCCCCAGGTGTGACAGCCAGCGCATTAAAAGCTGGGTTGCCATGAATTATTCATGGCCAATCCGGGCTGCAAGATATATGTTCCTACCCTGTGACGAGAGGAGGGGAAGAGAGAGAGAGAAGATATTTACGGTACTTCCATCCTGAGAAAGAGAGAAGAGAAACCTTTTGCCTATTGGCCCCAGCATATTCTCCTGTGGTAGGATGACAAGCAATCTGTCAAGTGCCGGCTGGGAAATTTGCTCAGGTTTTTTTTTGCAAAGAGGGAAGCTCCTTTTCTCCTCCTATACCGCAGCAGCCTGAAAGTCAAAGCAAGCAGCCGTGTGCAATTTGTGGGTTGCTCGATCCCTCAACAAATAACTGTCTGGTTCAGTTCTGCAACCCAACAAGACCGACACAGACTTCAGAGGAGAATCAGAACTGCAGAAAAAAAACAATTGCTGCCAAACTGCCTTCCATTGAGGACCTGTACACTGCACAAGTCAAAAAGAGGGCGGTGGAAGTATTTACACACCCCTCTCATCCTGGACACAAACTGTTTCAACTCCTACCCAAGACAACTAGACACAAGAACAGTTTTTTCCCCCGAATCACTCTACTAAACAAATAATTCCCTCAACACTGTCAAATTATTAAGAGAAAATAACAGAATGAAATGAATGGGAAGAAAATTATGGATTGTTCAGGAGCGTGGCGAGGCTGTTTTCCCTGTCCCGAAACATTTAAATACGTTAAAGGGTTAAATAAGGTTCAGGAGGGAAGTGTTTTTAATCGGAAAGTGAACACAAGAACAAGGGGGCACAATCTGAGGTTAGTATAAGGGCAGACTAGATGGACCATGAGGTCTTTTTCTGCCATCAATCTTCTATGTTTCTATGTCCAAATGCCTGTTGGCACTTTATTTTATTTATTTATTTATTTTGTCCAATACACAATGAGGGTTTTAGTGGGTATATATATGTGTGTGTGTGTGTGTGTGTGTGTGTGTGTGTAGATTGTTCTGAGTTCGGGTTTTGCCCCGTGTAATATTTTGAGCGTCTATGCGACGTTTTGGTGAAATCACATTCACCATCATCAGGCTGAAGTTTTGAGCTTCGTGCTGTTGTAAACTATATATAAGGAACAAATGACAGTTGCAAACATTCCATATTTACAACAGCACGAAGCTCAAAACTTCAGCCTGATGATGGTGAATGTGATTTCACCGAAACGTCGCATAGACACTCAAAACATTACACGGGGCAAAACCCGAACTCAGAACAATCTACATACATATACCCGTGAAAATCTACGAAAACGGGTTTCTTCCCGTGTAGGATTTGGAAATTTCTGGCGACGTTTCGACGAGGTCTCACTCGTCATCTTCAGGCTGGTGTTTCTGTCCTTCTTCTCAGGCGAACACTGCGAGACCTGAGCTGCATTCCTTCTATAAATACTGGTGGCTGGGTGTGGTTTGATGGCTCAGCAATTGCCTGCTGTGTAGAAACTTCCTGGTGAGTCAGTGGGGGTAACAATTGGGGTCATTGATGTAGCTGAGGTATGCTGATTAGTTAATGGTTGTACTATGCACACATAGTAAAATACATGATGAAGGTTATAGAGGAGATACTCATAGTAAAATATATCTAAGAAATAATAGAAAAGAAGATATAGTAATAGAACATATCAATGAAAGAATAGAAGAAGAGATATAGGAATAGAAGAAAGGTATAGGAGATATAGGAGAGCAATAGGACAGGGGACGGAAGGCCACTGAATCGGACTACCTGGTCTTGGTTTCCTGTTCAGGTGTTTAGTTTAGTTAGTTCTCTATCGGAACCTGATAGGTCTTATCTAGTATTTTCTAGCAAATCTCTCCAGACTGGAATGATTCCTGTATTATTCGCAGAGAAGAATTAAGTAGCTAGTTTGGACTGTGGGCAGGCAGGTAGAAACATAGAAACATAGAAGACTGACGGCAGAAAAAGACCTCAAGGTCCATCTAGTCTGCCCTTGTACTATTTCCTGTATTTTATCTTACAATGGATATATGTTTATCCCAGGCATGTTTAAATTCAGTTACTGTGGATTTACCAACCACGTCTGCTGGAAGTTTGTTCCAAGGATCTACTACTCTTTCAATGAAATAATATTTTCTCATGTTGCCTTTGATCTTTCCCCCAACTAACTTCAGATTGTGTCCCCTTGTTCTTGTGTTCACTTTCCTATTAAAAACACTTCCCTCCTGGACCTTATTTAACTCTTTAACATATTTAAATGTTTCGATCATGTCCCCCCTTTTCCTTCTGTCCTCCAGACTATACAGATTGAGTTCATGAAGTCTTTCCTGATACGTTTTATGCTTAAGACCTTTCACCATTCTTGTAGCCCGTCTTTGGACCCGTTCAATTTTGTCAATATCTCTTTGTAGGTGAGGTCTCCAGAACTGAACACAGTATTCCAAATGTGGTCTCACCAGTGCTCTGTATAAGGTTTAGTTATTTATGCCTGACAGCATGCGTGCAAGTAGAAGCATGACACAGAATTCCAGGCATTACTGTTAGAGGATTATTATCTTCTACTTGTAAGGAGGCAAAGGAACAGATGGAATGATAACCATCCACTGTAGACCTGAAGCCATTTATTTGTAGGAAATAATGTTCTTTTATTACATCCCCAAAGTTATCGTTTCACATCTCTTTCCTGAGCCTACTGTTTCCTGCCGCCTTGCTTGAAACCATTTAGCATTTTACAAAAAAAAAAAGCCATTTTTTTGTGATCCAGGACAGAAAGGAAAAACAAATTCCTTGTGGGCAGCTGACGAGGGGAGGCAGGGGGTAGAATGTCAGTGGGAGACTAATGAATGGAAAATCACTTTGGGGGAAAATGGAGAACTGCCATTTCTGCATATTGTCACCTTCTGGTCCATTTGAGTGACAAAATTTGAAAATGGGTTGTGAATACTTCTGAGTTGCAGGAGGTCACCACACTACAAAAAAAAGTCATTGAAACTCTGGAGAAAGTACAGAGGAGAGCAACCAGGATGATTAGTGCAGTGATTTTCAACCTTTTTTGAGCCGCGGCACATTTTTTACATTTACGAAACCCTGGGGCACATTGAGCGGGGCGGGGAGGGCTAAAAAAAGTTTGGACAAAAAAATTCTCTCTCTTCCTCCTTTTTGCTCTATTTCTCTCTCCCTCTTTCTCTCCCTTCCTTCCTCTTTCTTTCTCTCTCTCCATCCCTCTTTCTTTCTCTTCCTTCCTTCCTCTCTTGCTTGCTCTTTCTCTCTCCCTCCCTACATCCCTCTATGTCTTTCTCTCTCTCTCTCCTTCCCTCACTCTCTTTCTCTCTCTCTCTTGCTTGCTTGCTTTCTCTCTCTCTTGCTTTCTTTCTCTTGTTCTCTTTCTCTCTCTCTTGCTTTCTTTCTCTCTCTCTTGTTATCTTTCTCTCGCTCTTTCTCTCTCTTGCTTTCTTTCTCTCTCTCTTGCTTTCTTTCTCTTTCTCTCTCTCTTGCTTGCTTTCTCTCTCTTTCTCTCTCTCTTGCTTTCTTTCTCTTGTTCTCTTTCTCTCTCTCTTGCTTTCTTTCTCTTGTTCTCTTTCTTTCTCTCTCTCTCTTTCTTTCTTTCTCTCTCTCTTGTTCTCTTTCTCTCTCTTGCTCTTTCTCTCTCTTGCTTTCTCTCTCTCTCTCTCTTGCTTTCTTTCTCTTTCTCTCTCTCTCTTTTGCTTTCTTTCTCTCTCTGAGCTTCGCGGCACACCTGACCATGTCTCACGGCACACTAGTGTGCCGTGGCACACTGGTTGAAAAACACTGGATTAGTGTTCTGGTTTCTGGTAGAAATTTAGCAATTACAAATAACTCTTATTAAATGCATTATATCACGAATAAAGAAACTCCATTTATTTCTCTGCTCTTCTGGAATTCAAACCCATTTCATACACGCACTTATCTGTTGGTCCGTTATCTCCCTTTACTGCATTTCTCACATTCCTTCTCCTTCTCCACTTAACAAGATTTATTTTCCTAACAGCCTGATCTCTAAAAACAACAGCCCTGACTGTAATCAACACAGAATACTTTTGCTTACTTGAGAGCGGCAAGAAAAACCTCCATTTTTCTCACCGGCAACGTTGGAACTCCACTATTCTTCCCCACTGACCCCCTGACATGCCAAATACATCACTACAGTATTTAACCCATTCCTCTCCTTAATATATTCTTTCAGACCTCTGTTCTCTATGTTTTTGGGCCCTTCTGAATTTAGGGTTAACCCAGTGAGCGTCTGATTCTCCCTCGCTAGATCCTGAACACATAGCCCCATCCTGTGGCTGGCCTCCCACCTGTTCTACTACCTGTAACCCCGGGCCTCCCACTAATTCATAAACACTATCTGAATCAGAGTCCTCAATATCTTCATCATCCTCCAACTGACCAGGAGTATGTACAACAATTAGGGGCAATGAAGGGCTGCAATTTCTTTTACTACCACACTGTGGGTGTGACTTATTTTGTGGGTGTGGCTAGCCAGCCATGTGACTGGGTGGGAGTGGCTTGATGATCGTGTGACTGGGGGGATGGCTTAAAGGTCATGTGACTGACTTAAAGGTGGCCAACTTGACGTCACTCATGTCAAGAGTTTTGGTTAGGGTGCCTGGCTTCTCCTCGCCTCAACGAGATACAATTTCCCTATCTATTTACTATTACTGAACAGCCAAAATAACCTATTTAATTCTATGTATATATGCAGGGGCGGGCAGCAGGCAGGACGGGGTGGAACGCAGTTCCACTGGCAGAAATGAAGATGTGTGCACAGCTCCAGCTGATCAGCAGTTGTCACTTCCTGGATTACTGGTCTCGGTTCGGCTCTCCTTTTTTTCCCTGCTGCTGGGTCCGTACTCCTTGCTTTTTTCCTCTTTCCTCCTTCCTGGCCTCGGACGAGCTTCCCTCTCTCCTGCCTAGCTCCCCTCCAGCCTCACACAGCCACCTCTTACCTGAGGTGCAAGCAGAAGGTATGGGGGGAAGCGGCGCTGGCAGCATTTATGCTTCTGGCAGGACCCGTTCACCTAGCTACCCAGCCTGAGGCGGGGGGAGCGACCCAGGAAGCAGAGCGCGGGAAACACAAAGCAAATTGTCACCCCAGCGAGCGACACTGGTAAGGTTATAAGTCAAGGACTTAACTGTTCACTTGAATGATGACCGTTCAAGCCACTCCCATCTGGTCACATGGTCGGCAAGCCACTCCTACCCAGTCACATGACCATTAAGCCACACCCACAAAATAAGCCATACCCACAGTGTGGCAGTGAAAATTTTGGCTGACCATTACTGTATATATGGCATAAAATTACTTTTTTTTAAACAAAAAAAAAGTTCAATGTGATGGAAACGTCGACTGATAGATCTCAAAAATTATATATGCGCATCTTCATTTCAAGAAAACCCCAGAATCGTAGCTGAACTTACTTTCAAGCCAGTGTTTTCTGCTTCCGAATCCTTGTCCACCCCTGTGATGTAAATCCCGAGGGCATATTCGGAACCCCCTCGAATCATGAGACCTAAAGATCGGCCTTCATCCAACACAAGATTAACCTGCACCAAGAAGCAAGAGAAAAAAATAATGAAAATTAACCATTGATTTGTGAGGGCAAGGAGACTCTTACCACATAGATGTGACACATTCACTGTTTTTCAGAGCTTGCCTTGTCTGTGGCATTATACCAACAGTCCTTAACTTATGACCACAGTTGACCCCAAAATTAATGGTCGTCTAAGACCACATGGGAAAAGACAAATTTCCCCTTGTGTTAGGAACTAAAACTCCTATTCTGGCGCCTTGGAACATATTTTTACAATCCGACCAATTGGGCATTTACAGTGGGGTTGTCCCTCTGACCTTCCTGCTAATCTTATTTTATTCATTCATTCATTCATTCATTCATTCATTCATTCATTCATTCATTCATTCATTCATTCATTTATTGGATTTGTATGCCGCCCCTCTCCGAAGACTCGGGGCGGCTAACAACAGTAACAAAACAGTATAATCCAATACTAAAAACAGTTAAAATCCATTATATAAAAACCAATCATACATACAGACATACCATGCATAAAATTTTAAAGGCCTAGGGGGAAAGTGTATCTCAGTTCCCCCATGCCTGGTGGCAGAGATGGGTTTTAAGCAGCTTACGAAAGGCAAGGAGGGTGGGGGCAATTCTAATCTCGGGGGGGAGTTGGTTCCAGAGGGTCGGGGCCGCCACAGAGAAGGCTCTTCTCCTGGGTCCCGCCAAACGACATTGTTTAGTCGACAGGACCCGGAGAAGACCCACTCTGTGGGACCTAACTGGTCGCTGGGATTTGTGCAGCAGGAGGCGGTCCCGGAGATATTCTGGTCCGGTGCCATGAAGGGCTTTATAGGTCATAACCAACACTTTGAATTGTGACCGGAAACTGATCGGCAACCAATGCAGACTGCGGAGTGTTGGTGTAACATGGGCATATTTGGGGAAGCCTATGATTGCTCTCGCAGCTGCATTCTGCACGATCTGAAGTTTCCGAACACTTTTCAAAGGTAGCCCCACGCAGAGAGCGTTACAGTAGTCGAGCCTCACCTTAAAGCTCTGTTGGGAGAATTGGCGCTGGACTTATTTATTTATTTATTGGACTTGTATGTCGCCCCTCTCCGCAGACTTATGGTTGGGGGCCACCACAACATGAGGATTAGCCACTTCACTTTTGGGTGGGAAATTAATATAGCCCAGGAGGTGGGTTCTATTTACCTTCCCTACTGGTTCACATTGTGATGGAAGTGCGTTTCGCTTTGCTCATGTGCGCGCTTACGCCACTTCACGGAAATTTTTATTTCTTTTTTTAAACTTTTTTTAAAAAAAATAATTTATTTTGTCAACCAATAACAGGATGATAATTTATTTTTCTTTCACAATACAATAAAACAACATAAGCAATAAAAAACAGAATCAATGCTTAAAATAATAATTAATAATATTTCTTAGGTATGTTCTTAGATATGTAGACATTCGGAGAGAGAAAAAAGCGCTAATAATACTTTCAATATGTACTTTTTATCCTCTTCTTTGCTAAGTTAATTAAAATTAACGACACATGAGATATATTTCATCTACAAGTAACAATATTATAAAATCCAGTCCCTTATATTCCCTTTTTCTATTTATAATAAAACATAAACATCTTAACATCTTAACTCAATATCTAATTTAATCCTTTCATCTCTGTGTTGACTCCTTATCCAATGAAGAAAAATTTTATACCCGAAATAACAGGATAACAGGTAATTTGTACAAGTAAATAGAAACATAGAAACATAGAAGACTGACGGCAGAAAAAGACCTCATGGTCCATCTAGTCTGCCCTTATACTATTTCTGTATTTTATCTTACAATGGATATATGTTGATCCCAGGCATGTTTAAATTCAGTTACTGTGGATTTACCCACCACATCTGCTGGAAGTTTGTTCCAAGGGTCTACTACTCTTTCAGTAAAATAATATTTTCTCACATTACTTCTAATCTTCCCCCCAACTAACCTCAGATTGTGTCCCCTTGTTCTTGTGTTCACTTTCCTATTAAAAACACTTCCCTCCTGAACCTTATTTAACCCTTTAACATATTTAAATGTTTCGATCATGTCCCCCTTTTCCTTCTGTCCTCCAGACTAAAAAGATTGAGTTCGTGAAGTCTTTCCTGATACGTTTTATGCTTAAGACCTTCCACCATTCTTGTAGCTGGTCTTTGGACCCGTTCAATTTTGTCAATATCTTTTTGTAGGTGAGGTCTCCAGAACTGAACACAGTATTCCAAATGTGGTCTCACCAGCGCTCTATATAAGGGGATCACAATCTCCCTCTTCCTGCTTGTTATACCTCTAGCTATGCAGCCAAGCATCCTACTTGCCTTTCCTACCGCCCGACCACACTGCTCACCCATTTTGAGACTGTCAGAAATCACTACCCCTAAATCCTTCTCTTCTGAAGTTTTTGCTAACACAGAACTGCCAATGCAATACTCAGATTGAGGATATTAAGTAGGTAATGATTAAAAAAAAGTAATGATAGATGACAATAGAGCTATAGGACAGGGACTGTAGGCACAATGGTGCACTTATGCACAACCATGCACAGATGCCTTTGAGCATGCACAGAGGGGTTTTTTTTTGTAAGCCGTTGCAACCAGAGGACCGATTCTAAAGAACTGGTCCAAATTGGTAGCAACCCATCAGTGAAACAGCCTCCTCACAATGCAAACATGAACTGCTTGAAAACAGCCCCTGGCTTCCACTGTACAGGTGTGTGTGTGTGTGAGAGAGAGAGCCGACCAGGTGGGTATGGTGAATGTTTTAATTGCTTTGCTTCTGCAGCCAAGTTCATATTGCCCCAGGAGAGAGAGAGGGAAAAAAAAAGCCAGATATCATTTTGATTAAAATTCAGGCTAAGTACAGCTTCAGCAGACATCGGTGGAAGCAACCACACCCTACTCTCTTTCTCTCTTGAAATATTATAGTAGAGGCCTTCTTGTGTAAACACTGCTTCAAGCTCTAAGATAAGATATTGCAAAGAATCAGATAAGTTAAAGGGAATGAATTCTCCTCCCATCCTTTAGTCTGGGGAACAATTAATTGAGCCAGGGAATGAGAGAGAAAGAGAGAGGAAAAAAAGGGGGAAAAGAAATTAAAGATTTGCACGCAGTAGACATCCTTCATTGCAAATCAGGAAATAGAAAAAGAGTATTAATTCCATATTAATTAGGGAGATTAAGAACCAGTGAATATTCTAAAGAAGCTCGCGACTTTGATAAGTTTAATAAGATCCAGAACGCCGGGATCGGTTTCATTGTTTTGAAAACCCCCACCAAGCATTTGCATTATTAACGGGGACAAAACAGCAATTTTTAAGAAAAGAGATACATTTTATAGGGTGGTAATTATGGGGATTAAAGTTGGGAAGCCTAGGCGGCATAGATAACGATCGTTAATAGCTGCCTGCAAACCAAGTTTTGGCTTTCTTCCAAATCATCAAAAATGGTCTGTACGTCCCTAAATCCTATTTTAAACACGAGCTCTTTTCAATGAGGTAAGGGCAGACCTTGACTGATTTTATTTATTTATTTATTGTTAGAGTTGAAAGGGACCATGCAGGTCATCAAGTTCAACCCCCTGCCTGAGCAGGAATCCTAGAGCACCCCAGCCAAATGGCAGTCCAATCTCCTCTTGAAAGTGTCCAGAGTTGGGGAGTTCACAACCTCCGTAGGCAGGTTGTTCCAATGGTTGATCGCTCTGACCGTCAGGAAGTTCTTCCTTACTTCTAGGTTGAATCTCTCCTTGGTCAGCTTCCAGCCGTTGTTCCTCGTTCGGCCCTCTGGTGCTCTGGAGAATAGAGTGACCCCCTCCTCTCTGTGGCATCCCCTCATATACCTGTATAAAGCTATCATGTCCCCTCTGGCCCTCCTTTTCTCAAGACTATCCATGCCCAGTTCCCGCAATCTCTCTTCGTAAGTCTTGGTTTCAAATCCCCTAATCATTTTGGTTGCTCTTTTCTGCACCTTCTCCAGTGTTTCAATTTCTCTTTTGAAGTGTGGTGACCAGAACTGGATGCAGTACTCCAGATGTGGTCTGACCAGGGCGTAGTAGAGTGGTATTAAGACTTCCCTGGTCTTGGAGCGTATTCCTCTGTTGATGCAGCTTAGGATTGAGTTGGCTTTTTTGGCTGCTGCTGCACATTGCTGACTCATGTTTAGTTGATTGTCCACCAAGACTCCAAGATCTCTTTCGCAGTCACTACTGCTGAGTGGGGTATCTCCCAGGCTGTATGTATGTCTAGGGTTCTTTTTGCCGAGGTGGAGGACTCTGCATTTGTCGGTGTTGAACCTCATTTTGTTGGTATGGGCCCACTGTGATAGTCTGTCTAGGTCTTCTTGTACTCTGAGCCTGTCCTCAAGGGTGTTGGCTACCCCCGCCACATTGTTTAAGTGTTCCCCTTATTTTTTTTTTAGCAGTGTTTAGTTGATTATCCACCAAGACTCCAAGGTCTCTTTCACATTTAAAAAATAATAATCAGGAAAGGAGCTGGATTTTGGAAACATTTGGGCATAGCTGGTGGCAGCAAGCAGCTCTGTTTTTTGACGTTGAGATCACCAAAGAAAATGGATCAAGGTCCAGTTGGAAAGCTGAAAAATTGATTTGGCAAAAAGCAGAATGCTTTAAGCAACATAGCCACCAGGTCACCAAGAGGTGAGTCCAACTTGAAGGAGAGAAAGGATGGCTTACTCAATATAAGAATCATAATAATATGGGTTGGCGGGCTTTGGTTCCTCACGTTGTTTGAACTCAGTTTTGATGGCTTGTCAACCACAATTTATATTTATTGCACCCAGAAACAGTTGGTTCATTCAATAAGCCGTGTTAAACAAATCATGGCTGGTTGGAGAGCAAGTCCAATGTTCTGCCAGATGTGTCAGAGTGCAAAATTTTGTGTTATATACACACCACAAATTTAGAATTTAGAATAACAGAGTTGGAAAGGACCTTGGAGGTCTTCTAGTCCAGTGATTTTCAACCTTTTTTGAGCCGCGGCACATTTTTTACATTTACAAAACCATGGGGTACATTGGGGGGGGGGGGGGGCGCACTAAAAAATATTGGACAAAAAAATTCTCTCTCTTCCTCCCTTTTGCTCTATTTCTCTCTCCCTCTTTCTCTCCCTTCCTTTTTTTCTCTCTCTCCATCCCTCTTTCTTTCTCTCTTCCTTCTTTCCTCTTTTTTGCTCTCTTTCTCTCTCCCTCCCTACCTCCCTCTATGTCTTTCTCTCTCCCACCTTCCCTCTCTCTCTTTCTCTCCCTCCCTCCCTCTCTTTCTTTCTTTCTTTCTTTCTTTCTTTATTTCTCTCTCTTGCTCTCTCTCTTGCTTTCTTTCTCTCTTGTTCTCTCTCTCTCTTTCTTTCTTTCTTTCTTTCTCTCTCTTTCTTTCTTTCTCTCTCTTGCTTGCTTTCTCTCTTGTTTTCTTTCTCTCTTGCTTGCTTTCTCTTATTCTCTCTTTCTTTCTTTCTCTCTTGTTTTCTTTCTCTGAGCTTCGCGGCACACCTGACCATGTCTCACGGCACACTAGTATGCCACGGCACACTGGTTGAAAAACACTGTTCTAGTCCAACCCCCTGCTTAGGCAGAAAACCCTACACTACTTCAGAGAAATGGTTAACATCATTTTAAAAACTTCAAGTGTTGGAAAATCCACAACTAGCTAGAGGTATAACAAGCAGGAAGAGGGAGATTGTGATCCCGCTGTATAGAGCACTGGTGAGACCACATTTGGAATAATACTGTGTTCAGTTCTGGAGACCTCACCTACAGTAAGATAGTGATAAAATTGAACCGGTTCAAAGACGGGCTACAAAAATAGTGGAAGGTCTTAAGCATAAACTTATCAGGAAAGACTTCATGAACTCAATCTGTATAGTCTGGAGGACAGAAGGAAAGGGGGAACATGATCAAAACATTTAAATAGGTTAAAGGGTTAAATAAGGTTCAGGAGGGAGGTGTTTTTAATAGGAAAGTGGACACAAGAACCAGCGGGCACAATCTGAGGTTAGTTGAGGGAAAGATAGGAAGCAACGTGAGAAAATATTATTTGACTGAAAGAATAATACATGCTCAGAACAAACTTCCAGCAGACGTGGTTTGTAAATCCACAGTAACTGAATTTAAACATGCCTGGGATAAACATATATCCATCCTAAGATAAAAATACAGGAAATAGTATAAGGGCAGACTAGATGGACCATGAGGTCTTTTTCTGCTGTCGATCTTCTATGTTTCTATCTTGCACTGGCCTGCCAGATACGACAGAGAAAAGGAACAAGTTCTGGAAGGGGACCAGCTGAACAGAGTCCAAAGAGGTCTTGCTTCCATCCGAGCTTGTGGGCTGCGGTGCCCTTTTGGCACAGCGAGCGTTTCCATTAACACTCCCTCTCAACGATTTAGCGCTCTGGATGAAGTGAACCCGAGAAAACAGATAGTACAGTTTTCTCCAGGTTGGAAGGACAGAATAATTGGAGGTTACCGGTTACTCTGACCTTCCACTGCTCAGCCGAGGCAATCAGCCGCTGAATGCATTGAGACGGATAAGATTCTTCTGTGTATGGATACACTGAGCATATTGAGATCCCTTTAACACTTGTAAAATATCCTTTATTTTTATTTATTTATTTATTCATTTGTCCAATACACAAATACATAGGAAGAAAAATAGACATGCGATAATATAAAAGAGGGTGGAAGTGAACTTAGAGGAGAGGATATATGAAAGGAAGAGAATATATAGGATAGGTGAAAGAAAGGAAAGATAATTGGACAGGGGACGAAAGGCACACCAGTGCACTTATTTATCCTGGGGCAATACGGCTTAGGGAGGCTTCAATCTTTCTTTTGATAACAGTCTGTTAGAATGTTATTCTATACTAAGTCACTCTTTTCTCACTCATTATTATCACTCATCATCATCATTATTATTATTATGTCAGTACAACACAGCAAACGAGATCACTATGCTGGATTTCGTATTTCATCACCAGTCGGGCGCTTCCCAAGCACCTAGGACTGCGTGATGTAGCGGAGAATTATGTTTGCCGATCCCAGTAAAGTGGCCTTTTGCAATTGACAGATGGAGATTTTGTCAATTCCAATGGTTTTCAAATGTCCGCCGAGATCCTTTAGTACTGCGCCCAGCGTGCCAAATACCACTGGGACCACTTTCATGGGCTTATGCCAGAGTCGTTGCAGCTCGATTTTTAGATCTTCGTATTTCACTAATTTCTTTAGCTGCTTCTCCTCAATTCTGCTGTCTCCTGGGATTGCGATGTCGATGATCCATACTTTCTTTTTCTCCACAATCAGGATGTCTGGTGTGTTATGCTTCAGAATTCGGTCTGAAGTCCCACAGTAGTTTTGCTTGCTCATTTTCAACCACTTTTTCAGGCTTATGATCCCACCAGTTCTTTGCCACTGGCAAATGGTAGTTCCAGCAGAAGTTCCAGTGGATCATCTGTGCCACAGCATTATTATTATTATTATTATTATTATTATTATTATTATTATTATTATTATTAATTAGATTTGTATGCCGCCCCTCTCTGCAGAGTCGGGGCGGCTCACAGCAGTGATAAGACAATATATAATAACAAATCTAATATTAAAATCTAAAATAACAATTTTACATTAAAAACCTAAAACCCCCATTATATAAAACAGCATACATACAACATACCATACATAAAACTGCATAGGCAAGCGGAGATGTCTCAGTTCCCCCATGCCTGACGGCAGAGGTGGGTTTTAAGAAGTTTATGAAAGGCAAGGAGGGTTGGGGCAGTCCTAATCTCTGGGGGAGCTGGTTCCAGAGGGTCGGGGCCGCCACAGAGAAGGCTCTTCCCCTGGGTCCCACCAGCTGACATTGTTTAGTCGACAGGACACGGAGAAGGCCAACTCTGTGGGACCTAACCGGCCGCAGGGATTCGTGCGGCAGGAAATTGGAATAATAGGATCGGAAGAAACCTTGGAGGAGGTATTGGGCTGCCGCTGGTATGCCAGGGTTGGCCGATCCAGTTTTGGAAACAAATTATTTGGAGGAAGTAGAAATGAAAAAAAATTCTGCAAGCTGGAAATATCGTTAGCACCTCACTAGGGCTGTGAGAAAAAAATTTTTTTTGGGGGGGGAAAGTACATTTGGAGTATAGGACGCACCCAAATCTTTAGCCTCTTTTAGTGGGGAAAAGTTGTGTCCTTTTAAAAAAAAACCAAACCCTTTATTAAATAAATACGTTAAAAATGAAACAGAGATAAATATAAATATAATACATGACATATCAATCATATATGTTCTATTATGGCAGAAATAGAAGAAAAGAGAGAAGGGCGTAAGCGAGAAGATAGGAAAGATATAGTAGAAAGGGGAAGTTTGAGGAAAGAAAAAAGAAAAGGGGGATTGAAAAAGAAATGAGAAAAAGAGAAGACATGCCGGCTATCTATCTATCTATCTATCTATCTATCTATCTATCTATCTATCTATCTATCTATCTATCTATCTATCTATCTATCTAGTCTGTCTGTCTGTCTGTCTGTCTATCTATCTATCTATCATCTATCTATCTATCTATCTATCTATCTATCTATCTATCTATCTATCTATCTATCTATCTATCTGTCTATCTATCTATCTAGTTTGTCTGTCTGTCTAATCTATCTGTCTATCTGTCTGTCTATCTATCTATCTATCTATCTATCTATCTATCTATCTATCTATCTATCTATCTATCTATCTATTTGGATTTGTATGCTGCCCCTCTCCGAGGACTTGGGGCAGCTCACAGCCTATACAAAAACAGAACAATAATATAAATCCAATTAATACTACATTAAAAACAACCATTAAATTCAATTAAAAGAAAGTAAAACCTATCAAACCAATCATTCAACACTCATACTTAAAACATTCATTGATCGGGGGGAAGATCTAAAAGTCCCAAGCCTGGTGGCAAAGATGGGTTTTTAAGCTCCCTCTATTTAGCTGGCACTTCCATAATATACGACCCTTAAATATGTAGTTGGTGTAAATTTCCCTTGATTTTTATTAGTTCATTGTATGGTGTTAAGTTAAATTTTTGTAGATATTGTTGGCGTTTATCTAAAGGGCAGGTTCTTGTCCATGCACTCAATATTTTAGGGTTTTGTTCGTTATTTATTTATTTATGTATTTATTTATTTATTATTTATTTAGATTTGTATGCTGCCCCTCTCCGCAGACTCGGGGCGGCTCACAACAGAATACAACAATTCATGACAAACCTAAATTATAGTTTAAAATATTTTTAAAAAACCATTTACTAAGCAAACATACATACAAACATACCATTCATAAATTGTATATGCCTGGGGGAGATGTCTCAGTTCCCCCATGCCTGACGACAAAGGTGGGTTTTAAGGAGCTTATGAAAGGCAAGGAGAGTAGGGGCAGTTCTAATCTCTGGGGGGAGTTGGTTCCAGAGAGTCGGGGCCGCCACAGAGAAGGCTCTTCCCCTGGGGCCCGCCAACCGACATTGTTTAGTTGACGGGACCTGGAGAAGGCCAACTCTGTGGGACCTAATTGGTCGCTGGGATTCGTGCAGCAGAAGGCGGTCTCGGAGATATTCTGGTCCAGTGCCATGAAGGGCTTTAAAGGTCATAACCAACACTTTGAATTGTGACCAGAAATTGATCGGCAACCAATGCAGACTGCGGAGTGTTGGTGTAACATGGGCATATTTAGGAAGGCCCATGATTGCTCTTGCAGCTGCATTCTGCATGATCTGAAGTTTCCGAACACTTTTCAAAGGTAGCCCCATGTAGAGAGCATTACAGTAGTCGAACCTCGAGGTGATGAGGGCATGAGTGACTGTGAGCAGTAATGTTTGTTGCGTGTCTAAAGGTTGTGTGGATCAACGTCTTTTGTAAGTTATGTGGAAAGTTTGTTTTCGTTTCATGGTGTGTTGCCAGTACATGAAATCGTTGTTGAAAAGGTGCGTCTTATTTTATTAAGTTTCCTTCCTTTTATCTAACCATTTATACCATTTAGAATTAAGAATTATGAAGATGCTTTCTTCTCCCTGAAGATGCTGCAGCTTGATCAAAGGACGAAGAAAGGGGAGATGATGAGGACGGAGAACATTTGGAGGATTTGACAGCTGTTGTCCAAAACCCTTTTGAGAGGGCGGGGAGACGGATTCGTACCGGAGACCCACAGTGACAGGGAAGTCAGAACTGCTTAGTTTAGAGGCCAGGATGACATCACGTAGAAACCAACATCAGAAGCCAGGGATAATTTTAGGCTTGGCATAAGTGGGGTGGGGGTTTGAGAAGAACCAGGAATGAGAGGAGACAATAACTATGGGAAAGACATCAGTGGAGAGTGTTCTTTGCAGAATGACTGCGAAAAGCACATCGGTTCTTGCCATTATTTGTTTGTTTGCAAATATGTTCCAGTTCTCTAGCTGAGTCATGCTCCTGCTGATGCTGTCAAATCTCTCTTTCTCTTTCTCTCTTTATTTCTCCGTCGCTGTCTCTGACCCCCTTCTCTCTTTCTGTCCCACTCTCTCCCTCCCTCTGTCTCCCCCTTTCTCTCTCTCTTTGTCCCTCCCTCTCTTGCCCTCTCCCCCTCTCTTTCTGTTCTCTCTCTTCTTCTATCCCTCTCTCCCCCCCCTCTTTCTCCGCCCTTCTCTTCCCTATTCTCTCTCCCCCCTCTCTCCCCTGTTTTTGTCCCCCCTCTCTCTCCGCCTCTTTCTCTCTCCCCTTTCCCTCTCTCACTCTTTCTGTTCCTCCCTCCTCTCTCCCCCTTCCTCTCTCTTTCCCTCTCCCCCTCTTGTCCTTTCTGTTCCTCTCCCCTCTTCTCTCCCCCTTTCTCTCTCTCTCTTTCTATCTATCCCCCTCTCTTTCCACATCTCTCCCTCTTTCTCTCTCTCTTTCCCTCTTCCTCTCTCTCTTGCTCTTTCTGTCTCTCTCCCCCTTTCTCCCTCTCTTTCTGTCCCCCCTCTCCTCTTCCTCCCTCCCCTTTATCTCTCTCGCTCTTTCTGTCCCCTCTCTGTTTCTGTCTCTCCCTTTTCTCTCTCTCCCTTTCCCTGAGCCCCTTTCTCTCCTCCTTTTTCTCTCTCTCTCTCACTTTCTGCATCCCTCTCTCCCCACTCTCTCCCTCTCTCTCTCCCTCTTCCTCTCTCTTCCCCTTTCTTTCTCTCTTTCTGTCCCCCCTCTCTCTTCCCTTTATCTCTCACTCTTTCTGTCACCTCCCTCTCTCCCTGACTCTCCCTCTTTCTCTCTCTTTCTTTCTCCTTCTCCCTCCCCTTTCTCTCTCTCGCTCTTTCTGTCCCCTCCCTGTTTCTGTCTCTCCTCTTTCTCTCTCTCCCTTTCCCTGAGCCCTTCTCTCTCCTCCTTTCTCTCTCTCTCTCGCTCACTTTCTGCATCCCTCTCTCCCCACTCTCTCCCTCTCTCTCTCCCTCTTCCCCCTCTCTCTCCCCTTCCCTCTTGCTCTATTTCTGTCCCTCTCTATATATTTCCCCCTCCCTCCGCTCCCCCTCCCTCCCTCTTTCTCTCTCTCACACACACATACACACATACATAGAGCACAATCTTTGTTTTGCACGGCAACAAACACAAGCTTTTTTTGCCATTAAATGCTCTTGCTGAGTCTCAGCAATAAAGGAAAAAGCGGGGAGGGGAGGAGGCAACTTTCCCCATTTCTAATGGCTTTTTCTCTGCCCCTCTTGCTCCAGAAGGCTGATGGAAGGTATACATTTAGTTTTGCATAATTATGCAAATGGTCTTTATTGGAAGCTCACCAATAGAGCTGGGTTTTTTCTTGTGTATGTGTCTTTCCCCAGCAATATTACATTACTCTGCTTTGTGGGTAATGTGAGCTAAATTCATTATCAAGTTGATTTCGGAGGGGCTTGATTCAAACTGAACTCTCACCCACCCTATTCTAGAATAGAATAGAATAGTATTGGAATGAAGAATGGAATGGAATGGAATAGGAATGAAGAATAGAACCAAACAGAATAGTAATGAAGAATGGAATAGAATAGAATAGAATGGGATGGAATGGAATGGAATAGAATAGAACAGAATAGAATAGTATTGGAATGAAGAATGGAATGGAATAGAATAGTAATGAAGAATAGAACCAAACAGAATAGAAACATAGAAACATAGAAGTCTGACGGCAGAAAAAGACCTCATGGTCCATCTAGTCTGCCCATATACTATTTTATGTATTTTATCTTACAATGAATATATGTTTATCCCAGGCATGTTTAAATTCAGTTACTGTGGATTTATCTACCACGTCTGCTGGAAGTTTGTTCCAAGGATCTACTACTCTTTCAGTAAAATAATATTTTCTCATGTTGCTTTTGATCTTTCCCCCAACTAACTTCAGATTGTGTCCCCTTGTCCTTGTGTTCACTTTCCTATTAAAAACACTTTCCTCCTGGGCCTTATTTAACCCTTTAATATATTTAAATGTTTTGATCATGTCCCCCCTTTTCCTTCTGTCCTCCAGACTATACAGATTGAGTTCATTCAGTCTTTCCTGATACGTTTTATGCTTAAGACCTTCCACCATTCTTGTAGCCCGTCTTTGGACCCGTTCAATTTTGTCAATATCTTTTTGTAGGTGAGGTCTCCAGAACTGAACACAGTACTCCAAATGTGGTCTCACCAGCGCTCTATATAAGGGGATCACAATCTCCCTCTTCCTGCTTGTTATACCTCAAGCTATGACTAATAGTCAAAGTTATGCAGACTTAGTGACAGTGGTGAGGGAATTACTTGTTTAGCCGAGTGATGACATTCAAGAAAAAAAATGTCTTTGTGTCTAGTTATCTTGGTGTGCAGTGCTCTATAGTATCTTTTTGAGGGTAGGAGTTAAAACAATTTAACTCAATGCGAGGGATCAGTAAATACTTTCACGGCCCTCTTTTTGACTCCTGCAGTATACAGGTCCTCAATGAAAGGTAGGTTGTATAAGATGGTTTTTTTAATATATATTTTTTATAAAATTTAATAAAGACTTAGATTTATTATATCAAAATTTGAAATTTCTATCTTACATAACTATACATATTTTATAAACAAATCTTTCTTTCTTTCTTTTTCTTTATTATGATGACGACTTCTGCTCTGAGCGGAGCGACTGTAGCTCCACTAAATGTTGTATGTTTTGTTTTGTTATGTCTGTTATTTTGAAAAAACTAATAAAATATATATATATTTTTAAAAAGGTAGGTTGGAAGTAATTGGGTTTTTTTCTGCAGTATGTCTAGTTTAATGAAAAGAAGGATTAGGGGAGACATGACAGCAGTGTTCCAATATTTGAGGGGCTCCTACACAGACAAGGGGTCAACCTATTTTCCAATGCACCCGAAGGCAGGACAAGAAGCAATGGGTGGAAACTAACCAAGGAGAGAAGCAACCTAGAACTAAGGAGAAGTCTCCTGACAGTGAAAACAATTAACCCGTGGAACAACTTGCCTCCAGAAGTTGTGAATGCTCCAACACTGGAAGTTTTTAAGAAGATAGGGGACAGCCATTTGTTTGAAGTGATGTAGGGTTTCCTGCCTGAGCAGGGGGTTTGTTTGTTTGTTTGTTTGTTGATTGATTGATTGATTGATTGGATTTATATGCCGCCCCCTCTCCGAAAACTCAGGGCAGCTAACAGCAATCATAAACAGTATACAATAATAATCCAATACTAAAAGCGAATTAAAAACCCCTTAATATACAAAACCAAACATATATACAAACATACCATGCATACAATTTTAAAGGCCTAGGGGGAGAAGGAATCTTAATTCCCCCATGCCTGGCAGCAGAGGTGGGTTTTAAGTAGCTTGCGAAAGGCAAGGAGGGTGGGGGTAATTCTAATCTCTGGGGGGAGTTGGTTCCAGAGGGCCGGGGCCGCCACAGAGAAGGCTCTTCCCCTGGGTCCCGCCAAGCGACATTGTTTAGTTGACGGGACCTAACTGGTTGCTGGGATTCGTGCGGCAGAAGGCGGTCCCTGAGATAATCTGGTCCTGTGCTTTATAGGTCATAACCAACACTTTGAATTGTGACCGGAAACTGATCGGCAACCAATGCAGACTGCAGAGTATTGGTGTGACATGGGCATATTTAGGGAAGCCCATGGTTGCTCTCGCAGCTGCATTCTGCATGATCTGAAGTTTCCGAACACTTTTCAAAGGTAGCCCCATGTAGAGAGGGTTAGACTAGAAGACCCCCATGGTCCCTCCCAACTTTGTTGTTCTATGAAGAATGGTTGCAAAACAGAGGCCCACTTAAGCGATTATACATCCTAAGGATTTCACGTCTATTTATAACATCATTCCTGGATTCAAACAAAACAAAAAGCTATTTTTAAAAATATTTTCACTGCTGTCTATCGCCGATTGATAAACGTGCATGAAAAATTTCAGCTCCCGTGAACATTTTGTGACTGATCAGAGGCGCTGCAGTTGGGAGCTCAGCCCCAGGCAGCCTGTTTTGCAAAGCAGGACTGGAAAATCCGATTGCTGTTCTTGGAACAATGATGAGAATAGAGTGAAAGGAAGGAAGGAAGTTTTCCGGACCCTTGACGAAACATTGACTCAGAACAGACTGATCCACCTAAAGTAAACCCATTGATAAACGCTTGCTTTCGAAGTGGAAAATATACTCATAATAACCTTGGATTGTCTGAAATGGAAAAGTGGGGTGGGATGGGATTTAACCGCGAGCAAAGCTGTCTTTTGGAAATCCAAAAATTTTGATATACTAAATTGAACAATCCTGAACATAAGAAAAATAGAAATGAACTGAAAAAAATGATTCTTATTGGTTTATTTTTGCCACAAAAGGGCCACCCCCCCCCCGGCCTTATAAACCTAAAAAAAATTCCACAAACACGGGGGGGGGGTAGGCACATTTATGTGCAAAATAAACCAATAAGGATTAATTTTTTCAGTTCAATTTTCATTCCATTGTGTGCAGAAATGTTCAAACTTGTTTCCAGGTGAAATGATCGAAACATTTAAATATGTTAAAGGGTTAAATAAGGTTCAGCAGGGAAGTGTTTTTAATAGGAAAGTGAACACAACAACAAGGGGGCACAATCTGAAGTTAGTTGGGGGAAAGATCAAAGGCAACATGAGAAAATATTATTTTACTGAAAGAGTAGTAGATCCTTGGAACAAACTTCCAGAAGACGTGGTTGGTAAATGCACAGTAACTGAATTTAAACATGCCTGGGATAAACATAGATCCATCGTAAGATAAAATACAGGAAATAGTATAAGGGCAGACTAGATGGACCATGAGGTCTTTTTCTGCCATCAGTCTTCTATGTTTCTATGTTTCTATGCCACCTGTGGCACCCATGCCAGAGGTTCCCCATCACTGCTCTATAACCATTGAATCATAAACTGATCGAACCCAGTGGATTTTCACAGCATGCCAACCAAGCTTAGCAGGTTGTCCAACTGCAACCTTTACCTTGGCAAACGATACGGTGAAATAGATGGATTGAAGTCATTCAATCCAGTGAATGCACTCCTATTAAATTAGAAGTTCTTTTTATAAAAAAACAGACAAGATAGGACAGAAACCACGCGCTATAAATCCAACCCTAGCAATGAACAAAAGAAATGTGTTTATGGCACAATTAGGCTCAGAGCTTTTTTGTTTTTAATGGAAGCTAGTTATGAGGTTAGAAGTGAAGAGCCGGGGCCATTAGCTAGAGAAACATTCACACAGTTATTTTTGGTGGGTTTTTTTTTTTTGAGGGATTAAAAAGAAAGAGACTTATTTTTAGGAAGAAGAAAAATGCTTGGTCATTTGCTTGCCTAAGAATAAACCTCACTTTTTTTTTTTAACCCAGAAGATTTGCAATGTCCGTTTCTAATTCTGGGAATGAGAGCTGTCACTTGAATGTGCTTTTTTTTTTTTTTGGAGGGTGGTGGTGGTGGTTGCATTTTATGCTTGAGATAAAAGACAGAAAAAAGACCTTTGACGTCAATCCTGACCAACCTTCTCAGGTTGAATTGAGGTCTTCAGGAGCGTTTTTAAATAGGAGAAGGCTCTCAAAATTCACAACTAATAAGTCTGTCCTTGCACCCTTCTAGAAAGAGAGAGAGAGAAAGAGAGAAAGAGAGAAAGAGAGAGAGAAAGAGGGAGAGAGAGAAAAAAGAGAGAAAGAGAAAGAGAGGGAGAAAAAGAGAGAAAGAAAGAGAAAGAGAGAGAAAGAGAAAGAGAGAGAAAGAGAAAGAGAGAGAAAGAGAGAGAAAGAGAGAAAAGGAAAGAAAGAGAAAGAGAGGAAGAAAAAGAGAGAAAGAGAAAGAGAGAGAAAGGAAAAGAGAGAAAGAAGGAGAGAGAGAAAGAGAGAAAGAGAGAGAGAGAAAGAGAGAGAGAAAGAGAAAGAGAGGGAGAAAAAGAGAGAAAGAGAGAAAGAGAAAAAGAAAAAGAGAAAGAGAGATAGAAAAAGAGAGAAAAGGAAAGAGAGAAAGAGAAAGAGAGGGAGAAAAAGAGAGAAAGAGAAAGAGAGAGAAAGGAAAAGAGAGAAAGAAGGAGAGAGAGAAAGAGAGAAAGAGAGAGAGAGAAAGAGAGAGAGAAAGAGAAAGAGAGGGAGAAAAAGAGAGAAAGAGAGAAAGAAAAAGAGAGAAAGAGAGAGAGAGAAAAAGAGAGAAAAGGAAGAGAGAAAGAGAAAGAGAGGGAGAAAAAGAGAGAAAGAGAGAAAGAAAAAGAGAGAGAGAGAGAGAAAGAGAGAAAAGGAAAGAGAGAAAGAGAAAGAGAGGGAGAAAAAGAGAGAAAGAGAGAGAGAGAGAGAAAGGAAAAGAGAGAAAGAAAGAGAGAGAAAGAGAGAGAATGAGAATAAAAATGCCCTCCCCAATGCAATCTTCAGGCAGTTGTTCAAACAGGTCATGCCCGCCCTCAGGGTAAGTTTAACATAGATACACTAAGGAAAAGTTTAAAAGGGAAGAAAGGAAATAGAGAAGATAATTTTTGTCGGAAGCAAAATCTCCCGAGGGGATGCACACACAAACGTGAGATTTGGGGGGGGGGGTCTTCTACGCATGCGTGGAAGCAAAAAAAAATGACCCAAATCTCTCCCTCGCGAGATTTTATTGATTGATTGATTGATTTGATTTGATTTTTATGCCGCCCTTCTCCTTAGACTCAGGGCAGTTTACAACATATTAGCAATAGCACTTTTTAACAGAGCCAGCCTATTGCCCCCACAATCCGGGTCCTCATTTTACCCACCTCGGAAGGATGGAAGGCTGAGTCAACCTTGAGCCGGTGATGAGATTTGAACCGCTGACCTTCAGATCTACAGTCAGCTTCAGTGGCCTGCAGTACATCACTCTACCTGCTGCGCCACCCCGGCTCCCTGCGCATACGCAGAAGCGAAATCTCGCTGGGATGCGCACACGCACAGGCAGCAGAATCGAAGCTTCAACCACAGCTCAATTTTGGCTACTGGCACAGTGTCCTTTTCTGTACCGGTAGCAATCACTGCATTAAAGAACGGCAATAAGAAAAACAGAGCTGCTAGTCCTCACCTTTTTCTCGTCCCCTTCCTGCAGAAGTTGAAGGTGGCTCCTTTTTTCACTCTCCTTGCCCAAAGAGCTGTTCTGATGCTGGATCAAGCCGACGGGGGGAGAGACGCTCCGACCTTGGGGGTCCACCCACGCGTAGATGTGGTTGGTTCTGTAGCCACCGGGGATGCGACCCACCGAGTGGACGGTCAGGTTCAGCTTCTTGGAGCCCTTGAGCGCCTGGGGGGGGGGGGAGAAAGGGTGTCAAAGGCAAAGCTGATATCAAAAGGTGAACGCAAGCATTGAGAAAAGAGGCCATTTAATTAAAAAGTAACAACGTTCACAGCTCCAATATTTTCCCCGCCAGTTTTAAGGAAGTGTGAATCTCAAAAACCAAAACAGAGGGAAAAAACCTGCCTTCATTTGGCAATTAAAGTGGAGCTGTTATTATTATTTATTTATTTGTTTGTTTGTTTGTATGTTTGCTTGTTTGTATGTTTGTTTGTATATTTGTTTGTTTGTATGTTTGTTTGTTTGTATATTTGTTTGTTTGAATATTTGTTTGTTTGTATATTTGTTTGCTTGTTTGTATATTTGTTTGTATACTTGTTTGTTTGTTTATTAGACTTGTATGCCGCCCTCTCCGAAGACTTGGAGCGGCTCACAAGTAATACGGAGAGGGGCGGCATACAAATATAGATAGATAGATAGATAGATAGATAGATAGATAGATAGATAGATAGATAGATAGATAGATAGATACATGAGATACAAATCCAATACTATAAATCCAACAAGTAATATGGAGAGGGGCAGCATACAAATCTAAATAAATAAATAAATGAATGAATGAATAAACAAACAAACAAACAAGCAAACAAATACATGAGATACAAATCCAATACAGTGGAACCCCGACATAAGAGCTGCTCTACTTAAGAGCAACTCGAGATAAGAGCTGGGAGGGGAGAGATATTTTTGTTCTACTTACAAGCCCAAATTCGAGATACAAGCGCCAAGGAGCTGTCTCCTGAAGCCAAACGCTAACTTCCGCGTTCGGCTTCAGGAGACAGCTGCGAAGCGGCACGCATGTTTTAAAAGGTTGCAGCCGGCCTGGGGGGCTCGGGGGGGTGCTTACAGCTTTCTTTCTTGCTCTTTTTCTTTCTCTCTTTTACCTTCCCTTCCTCTATTTCTTCTTTTCTTTCTCCTTCCCACCTTCTTCCCTCCCTCCCTCCCTTCACTCATTCCTCTCTTACTCTCCCCTTTCATAAGTTTCCTTGCTTCCTTCCTCTGTTCCTGTCCCTTCCCCCTTTCTTTCTTTCTTTCTTTCTTTCTTTCTTTCTTGCTCTTTTTCTTTCTCTCTTTTACCTTCCCTTCCTCTATTTCTTCTTTTCTTTCTCCTTCCTACCTTCTTCCCTCCCTCCCTCCCTTCACTCATTCCTCTCTTACTCTCCCCTTTCATAAGTTTCCTTGCTTCCTTCCTCTGTTCCTGTCCCTTCCCTCTTTCCTTCCTTCCTTCCCACCCTCCGTCCATTCATTCACCCATTCCTCTCTTGATCGCTTAAAGCCGGTCCCTGGTGCAAAAAGGGTTGGGAACCTCTGTCCTACAGGATTGGGTGGCAGAGAAGTTGAACATATGTAAATTTAAAAGTTTAAGAAAGTTTACAAGTTAAGTGAAAGAAACTTCATTATTCATTTATATGTACATGTACATTTCTTCATTAAAAACATGTCTTTCTGCATAATTTAGACTAACTTTGTGAGTTTTTTGAGGGCTGGAACCAATTAAAATTATTTACATTAATTCCTATGGGGAAAAGTCGTTCGAGATAAGAGCTGCTCGACTTAAGAGCCCAGGTCCGGAACGAATTAAACTCGTATCTCGAGGTACCACTGTATTATAAATCCAATATGTTGGAAGAAATCCTGTAGTATCCTGTTAAAGAGAGATTCCACCTGGAAGTAGGGAGAAATTTTCTGACCATGAGAAGAACCAACCCATGGAACAGAAGTTGCCTTTGGAAGTTGTGGGAGCTTCATCCATGGAGGCTTTCAAGAAAAGACTGGACTGCCATCGGTCAGAAATGGTGTAGGGCAGTGATGGCGAACCTTTTTTTCCCGCAGGTGCCACAAGTGCATGCGAGCACACTATCACGCATGCACAAGTGCCCACACCCATAGTTCAATGCCTGCGGAGGGTGAAAACAGCTTTTCCTGCTCCCCCAGAGGCCCTTTGTGTTTCCCAACTTCTGGTGAGTCCAGTAGGCTTGTGTTTCACCCTCCCCAGGCTCCAATGGCTTTCTAGAGCTGGGGGAGGGTAAAATGCCCTCCCCCACCCCCCCTGGAGGCTCTCTGGAAGCCAAAATCACCCTCCCAGGGCCTCTGTGCAAACCACAAATCATCTGGTCAACACACACATGCAGATTGGAGCTGAGCTATGTTTCTATGTTTCTATTTTGGGCTCTTCTGTGATCCTACGTGGAGGATCATTTATGATCTCCTTTTGTTGGGAATTGCCGGCTCTTTAAAAGCTTTGGGACACAAAACACAATCATTTTCAAATATGGCACGATTCAAAAAAAAAAAATCACCCTCCGACTGACCAGAAAAATTCCTCCCTCTGCAATACGGAGAGCACCAGGCTTGCTCTTGAGCTACAAACTGCACCACCAGCAAAAAATGCGGCCAAAGTTTTGTCCTTAGAAAAGTAAAATGGCAATTAGAGATAAATATCTAAATTAGAGGAAGGATTCCAACAGGGCTTCGATTTATAATCAGCCACTGAAGTCACGCCTGGTTAATTTGAAGCCCTTTTTCTTTTTTTTAAAGCCAATTATCTCCATGTTTTATTGTAAAGTTTGATTATTCTCTGCTTGAATATCTAAATAGGGTGGGTGCCCAGGTCGAAGAGCCTTTAGATTTTAGGTGGATCAGAGGTAAGCGTTCACTTGAGCAGGGTTAAATAGCAATAGCAATACCATTTAAATAGGAGCCAGCCGTGTGCAGCAGCTGCCAAAAAAGCCAATGCAGTTCTAGGCTGCATTAACAGAGGGATAGAATCAAGATCACATGAAGTGTTCATACCACTTTTTAGGGCCTTGGTAAGGCCACACTTGGAATACGGCATTCAGTTTTGGTTGCCACGATGCAAAAAGGATGTTGAAACTCTAGAAAGAGTGCAGGGAAGAGCAACAAAGATGATTAAGAGGCTAAAACGTATGAAGAACGGCTCCAGAAACTGGGCATGGCTAGTTTAATGTAAAGAACAACCAGGGGAGACATTATAACAGTGTTCTAATATCTCAGGGGCTGCCATAAAGAAGAGGGAGTCAAGCTATTCTCCAAAGCAGGACAAGAAGCAATGTGTGGAAACTAATCAAAGAGAGAAGCAACTTAGAACTAAGGAGAAAATTTCTGACAGTACAATTGATCAGTGGAACAGCTTGCCTGCAGAAGTTGTGAATGATCCAACACTGGAAGTTTTAAAGAAGATGTTGGATAACCATCTGTCTGAAGTAGTGTAGGGTCTTCTGCCCAAGCAGGTGGTTGGACTAGAAGTCCTCCAAGGTCCCTTCCAACTCTGTTGTTGTTGTTGTTGTTGTTGTTGTTCTTCTTCTTCTTCTTCTTCTTCTTCTTCTTCTTCTTCTTCTTCTTCTTCTTCTTCTTCCTCTTCTTCTCCTCCTCCTCCTCCTCCTTTTCCTGCACCAGCTCCTCCTCCTCTTCATTATTATTATTATTATTGTTGTTATTGTTGTTGTTATTCTTCTTCTTCTCCTCCTCCTCCTCCTCCTTTTCCTGCTCCAGCTCCTCCTCCTCTTCATTATTGTTATTGTTATTGTTGTTGTTATTCTTCTTCTTGTCCTCCTCCTCCTCCTCCTCCTCCTCCTCCTTTTCCTGCTCCAGCTCCTCCTCCTCTTCATTATTATTATTATTATTATTATTATTATTATTGTTGTTGTTGTTGTTGTTGTTATTGTTGTTGTTATTCTTCTTCTCCTCCTCCTCCTTTTCCTGCTCCAGCTCCTCCTCCTCTTCATTATTATTATTATTATTATTATTATTATTATTATTGTTGTTGTTGTTGTTGTTGATGATGATCATCTTCTTCTTCTTCTTCTTCTTCTTCTTCTTCTTCTTCTTCTTCTTCTTGTTATCATCATCATCATCATCATCATCATCATCATCACATCGCCCTGGTTTTTACTCCCGATGGCTCACCCAGAAGTTCTCGAGACCTTCCCTTGGCCCAAAACCTCTTGCTCATCCATCTTCCTAGGAACTTCTTATCACCTGGCTGAGCAGCTGGGAACAAGATAAATCAAAAAAAGGGCTAACAGCCAGATGGATTTCATTAGTCCATTGATTTCTCGTTTTAATTATGTGTTCAGCTCGGCTACCATGTAAGCAAATGGCTGTTGCAGTTGGTTTTTTTTAAAAAAAGGAAGGCGGACAGAGAGGCAGACAGGTGAAAAAAAGGACTGGAAACAGGACATGATTTTAAAAAAAAACCAAGGAGGAGACACACTCGGGGAAATTGTCCCTGCACACATAAACACAGTGTTTGATCCCAGCTCGCTTTTCATTCTCCGGAGTTTGGGCTGACAGCAAACGGCTGGAGGTTTTATTAGTGGACTCGGTGATGCATTGCTGCATTTGGAGGGCTCAAATCCTGTGACACGAGCCACCTTTCCCGCAGATGTCAAACGGCATCTTCTTCGCCAGTTGGCGTTTAGCGGAATAGCGGTCAACTCCGACCCAGTGCAGTGACCGGTTATTGTTAAGGCCAAGAGCAAATTGCTAATGGTTTGCTCTTTTCACAGGGATGCAGTGCTCTCTGTGTTTCAAAATTATCAGGAGGTTGCAGAAAGCACACGTAGAACAGCAATGTATGTATGTATGCATGTAAGGAGGAAAGGGAAGGAGGGAGGGAGCAAGGGAGGGAGGGAGGAAGGAAGGAAGGAAGGGACTATCAACACTGGCCCCAATTCTCTGGAGTCCTACTCTACTGGGGTAGAGGGCATCTGAAGGTGAGAATGATACCAATAAAGAAGAATATTTGTAGCTCAGGGTTGAAATGTGGAGTCCTTGGTATTCTTTGAGCTGGGTGATTTTCCTGTAGACGTTTCAATCCCAAGCTAAGTAACATCATCAGTATTAGAAGGAAGTGGGGTTTGTAGGAGGAGGAGAAGCAAGAAGAAGAGTAGGATGGTGGAGTCCTTGATGCTCTCCAAGATGGGTTGCTTTCTTGTGGACATTTCATTTCCCAAAGCAGGTAACATCATCAGTGCTAGAAGAGAATGGAGTTTGTAGAAGGGAGGAGGAGGAGGAGGAGGAGGAGGTCAGACCCTTGATAAGCTTCGTGGTTTTCTTGCAGACATTTCAAGACCCAAGTAGGGAATATCATCAGTGCTAGAAGTGGGAGGGTTTTGCTCTCAGTTTCTATTCTAGTGTCCTGCCTTTAAGTAGTCTTAGCAGTTCTTTGGCTGGCCTGCTTACTGTTGGTTTGTTTGGCAGTTCCTTGATTGGTTTACCATCTACTCGATTGTTGGTCTGATATTAATCTTGGACTTAATCTATGTTCCGGGCGCTGTCCATTCCGGAGGCAAGTTGTTCCACTGATTAATGGTTTTCATCGTCAAGAAGTTTCTCCTTGGTTCTAAGTTGCTTCTCTCCTTGATTTGTTTCCATCCGTGGCTTCTTGTCCTGCGCTATGGTGCTTTAGATAGAGAATAGCTTGACTCCCTTTTCTTTGTGGCAACCTCTGAAATATTGGAACATGCTGCTGTCATTTTCTTGCCAAAGTGTTGCTCAAACACCCAAACTGACAAAAACATGCATTTTATTATTTTTTATTTGATAATCACAAACTTGCTATTTAGGTCACCTCTTTCCCCATTCCAGGTGTCAGAAATGACACTCTTTCTTTCTTTCTTTCTTTCTTTCTTTCTTTCCTTCCTTCCTTCCTTCCTTCCTTCTTTTCTTCTTTCTGTCCTTCCTTCTTCCCTCCCTCCCTCCCTTCCTCCTCTTTCTTTCTTTCTTTCTTTCTCCCTCCCTCCATGTGACTCTTGCCTTCCCTTCTTCTTTCTGTCTTTCTTTCTTTCTTTCTGTCTTTTTTCTGCTTTCCTTCCTTCCTTCTTTACTTCCTTCATTCTTCCCTCCCTAAACCCTCTCTCTTGCCTTTCCTACTTCCTTCCTTCTTTATCTTTCTTTCTCTCTCTCTCTCTCTCTCTCTCTCTCTTTCTTTTCTTCCTTCCTTCCTTATTTCTTTCCTCCTTTCTGTGTGGTGTTTCTACTCTTCAGACCTCTACCTCCTGTGAATCTTTGCACCCTGCTAATATTTTCTTTATTCTGCAAATAAATCGATAACCACGAAGCGCAGAATGTCTTCTGGGTTTGTGGAGCTGCGGCTCTTATTCTTCTTACCACACAGAACCAGCCTTGGTGCCAAAACAAGCGATTGAGTCCGTTGAACCCTGTGAAGCTTCCCTAAGGCCTCAACATTGATCCGGTTGTGTAATGAATATTGATCTGGCGCTGCCGCTTCACACACACACACACACTCGCCTCCGTAAGGAAGAAAAGAAATGTGCTTTATTCCATCAACAAACCCACCAAGTGTCGGTTGGAGAAAGCAGGTCGAACCACCGAAAAGCATCTCGACAGCCGGCTTTGTTCAGCTTTATGTGATACGCACTTTGGGAGAGCGTCTGAAATCAACTTGATGGATGCAACAAAATGACAAGAGTTGGAAAGGACCTTAGAGGTCTTCTACTCCTGCAGGGAATCCTAGATCAGTAACGGCGAACCTTTTTTTCCTGGTGTGCCGAAAGAGCATGTGTGTGCGCTATCGCACATGCGCGAGTGCCACACCCATAATTTAATGCCTGGAGAAGGTGAAAACAGCCTTCCCCACCACCTGGAGGCCCTCTGGAGGCTGGAAACGGCCTGTTTCCCAACTTCTGGTGGGCCCAGTAGGCTCGTGTTTTGCCCTCTCCAGGCTTCAAAGGCTTTCCTAGAGTCGGAGAAGGGTACAAATGCCCTCCCCATCCCTCCAGAAACTCTCTGGAAGCCAAAAACACAGTCCCAGAGTCTCTGCAAATGCCAAAAATCAGCTGGCCGGCATATTGGAGCTGAGCTAGGGCAACGGCTCGCGTACCAGCAGATATGGCCCCTTGTGCCACCGGTGGTAGCCATGCCATAGGTTCACCATCACTATCCTATATCATTTCAGACCAATGGTTTTCCTGAGCTAGAATTTCAGCCGAGGTGGTGCAGTGGTTAGAGTTAAGCACTGCAGGCTACTTCAGCTAACTGCTAGCTGTAGTGCAGCAGTTCAAATCTCACCATTGACTCAACGTTGACTCAGCCTTCCCTCCTTCCGAGGTGGGTCAAATGAGGACCCAGATTGTTGGGGGCTATTATGCTGATTCTGTAAACTGCTTTAAGAGGGCTGTTAAAAGTACTATGAAGTGATATATAAGTTTAAATGCTATTGCTATTCTTGAAAACCTCCATTGTTGGAGTATCCACAGCTTCTGGAGGCAAGTCGTTACACTGGCTCAAAATCAATCAATCAGAATAGACCTGGAAGAGAATTTGGAGGTCTTCTAGTCCAACTCCCTGCTCAAGCAGGAAACCCCATGGACAAACACAAAAACCCATGGACAGCAACCACTAGCTTTCATGATATATTAAATCATCACCATCACCATCATTATCATCCCAGGAGACAGCAGAATTGAGGAAAAGCAGCTAGAGAAATTGGTGAAATACGAAGATCTGAAAATCGAGCTGCAACGACTCTGGCATAAGCCAGTGAAAGTGGTCCCAGTGGTACTTGGCATGCTGGGCGCAGTACCATAGGATCTCAGCGGATATTTCAAAACCATCAGAATTGACAACATCTCCATCCATCAATTGCAAAAGGCCACTTTACTGGGATTGGCACACATAATTTGCCGCTACATCCTACAGGCCTAGGTGCTTGGGAAGCGCCCGATTGGTGATGAAATACGAAATCCAGCATAGTGATCTTGTTTCCTGTGTTGTAATGATAATGATGATGATGATGACAATAACAATAACAACAACAATAACAACAACAACAACAATAATAGAGTTTAGTAGGGTTAAATAAGGTTCAGGAGGGAAGTGTTTTTAATAGGAAAGTGAACACAAGAACAAGGGGGCACAATCTGAGATTAGTTGGAGGAAAGATCAGAAGCAGCGTGAGAAAATATTATTTTACTGAAAGAGTAGTAGATACTTGGAACAAACTTCCAGAGACGTGGTTGGTAAATCCACAGTCACTGAATTTAAACATGCCTGGGATAAACATCCATCCATCTTAAGATAAAATACAGGAAATAGTATAAGGGCAGACTAGATGGACCATGAGGTCTTTTTCTGCCGTCAATCTTCTATGTTTCTATATAATCGTAATATAACAAGAACAACAGAGTTGGAAGGGACATTTGAGGTCTTCTAAGTCCAACCCCCTGCTTAGGCAGAAAACCCTACACTACTTCAGAGAAATGGTTATCCAACATCTTCTTGAAAACCTTCAGTGATGAAGCACCCAAAATGCTTGGAGTCAACCCGTTCCACTGCTTAATTGTTCTCACTGTCAGAAAATTTCTCCTTAGTTCTGGGCTGCTTCCCTCTCTGATTTGTTTCGATCCATTGCTTTTTAGAAATATATCAAAATGCAGCTCTCCTCAACCAGATTGCCAGCTGGCAAGAACCAGAGTTGTTTTCCATCATTTCTGATCTATGAAAGCTGATAATTTCATTTATCCTCTTGCGTAAGGCTTGGACTATTTTGCCGGTATTAATTTATCAAGCTTCGTATCCCAATCGCTCCCAGTTCCTGCGCTTGTTTTGTTTTGCTCACTTATTCCATTTGTAAGGTTGCCTAATTGCAAACCACTCAAGGCAGCAGGCAAGAAGGATTAGCAACACATCACAACAACGGCAACAACAAAGAAAGCAAACCCTAGGAAGGAAAGTATTCCTCCTTAGGATTTTGTACATTGCTAGGGAAATACAAAAACACTTGAAGTCTTTTAACAATCCAGAGAGTGTATAAATAATCCAGGCCAAGAACCCCCTGGCATAGCTAAGCTTTTTAAAGCTTTCCTTAAAGGGCCACCATACAAATCTGGCAGCTGGGAAAACAAAACTTTCTGAGTCTCATAACACATCTGCTGTGTCTGTCTGCTTGTCCATCTGTCTGTCTGTCTCTATCATCTATCCATCTATCCATCTATCCATCTATCCATCTATCCATCTATCCATCTATCCATCTATCCATCTATCCATCTATCCATCTATCCATCTATCCATCTATCCATCTATCCATCTATCCATCCATCTATCCATCTATCCATCCATCTGTCTATCCATTCTCTCTCTCATCTCTCATCATCATCATCATCACTCTCTATCATCTCTCTCTCTCCCACCCTCCCTGCTTCTATTCTATTCTATTCTATTCTATTCTTTTTTTAAAAAATACTTTATTAAATATGTACATTAAAAAAGAAAGAAAACGAAGAAAAAACAGAACACAATACAACATTTGATATATACATATAACATACAACAAAAAATAAAACATCATGCTTTATACATGGATTATTTGATATCGTAGCTTAGTATTAACACCTGCTAAATAGCCGTGTAATTGGGTTGTAGCTCATTCATTTATAATAATATTTTTCCTTTGTTGGTTATTAAGAGGAAATATTATCAATATAAGGCACTATTATACCATTGAGAAAATGAAACAAAAAAATGGACATATTAGTAGGAAAATTAACAAGATGTATATATGTGTAATAACCAATAAAGGGAAAATATTATTATAAATCTATTCTATTCTATTCTATTCTATTCTTCTATTCTATTCTAATTCTATCCCCTATTCTATTCTATTCTACTCTGCTCTGCTCTACTCTATTCTATTAGGAAAAGATTGTTAAGGCTACTACTCTACCCCCTCATGCAATCGCCTCTCCTAAATTCCCAGAGTACTAATACATTCTACATCCTATTATGTGGCAGGCCACAATAGGTGGCGCAGTGATTAGAGTGCAGCACTGCAGGCTGCTTCATCTAACTGCTAGCTGTAGTTTAGCAGAGCAGTTCAAATCTCACCACCGGCTCAAGGTTGACTCAGCCATTCCTCCTTCCGAGGTGGGTCAAATGAGGATCCAGATTGTTGGGGGCAATTGGGCTGATTCTCTAAACCATTCATTCATTCCATCATTCATTCATTCCATCATTCATTCATTCCATCATTCATTCATTCCATCATTCATTCATTCCATCATTCATTCATTCATTCTATCATTCATTCATTCTATCATTCATTCTATCATTCATTCTATCATTCATTCATTCATTCATTCATTCATTCATTCATTTTGATTTGTATGCTGCTTAGAGGGCTTAGAGAGGGCTGTAAAAGCACTAGGAAACGGTATACATATGTCTAAATGCTAAATGCTATCCATCCACCCATCCATCCTTCTGAAGTGGGTCAAACGAAGGCCCAGATTGTCCTCATATTGTCCTCAATCAGCTGTATGTATGCTGATTCTGTAAACCGCTTAGAGAAGGGTTGTAAAAGAACTACAAAGCAGTCTATAAGTCTAAGTGCTATCGCTATTGCTATTATCCCAACAGGCTGAGAGCAGGAGGTGGGTTTTGCAAAAGGTCACTCCATCCCTCAGCCAAAGGAACATTTACAATAATTACAGGGAGATTTGATTTTGAAAAGAGAGAGAAAGAGAGGAGAGAGAGGGAGAGAGCTGTTGACTTGGCAGAACCAGGCTTTGAGATGAACGTTCCAAAAGAACATTGCTGAACAAACATGCTTTGGGATGAAAAAGACAACAAAAATAACAGCAAGGCAGCCTCCAAGCAGTGAGCCCGTGGTGCCAACGCTTGTCACATGGCCTTGCAACAAAGGATGCAAAATAACTGCCCCAATTAATTAGAAAGAGCAGCTCCCGAAGAATCTTCTCCAGTATTTTTAGATTTGGGTTTTTCAGGATGCAGTTGGCATCTCCGAAATCCCTCTTAAGTAACCGAATAAGAGAATTGGGAGGGAACTTTAGGTCGCCCACTTTGTTGCAAATTTGCAAAACCTTTGGCATTTCGGGGAGAAGGAGACCAGATCTTGGCCACAATTATGGAAGGCATGAAGAGGGCTGGACTTCTTACAAACCGGGGGGTGGGTGGCGCAGTGGTTAGAGTGCAGCGCCGCAGGCTACTTCATCTAACAACTAACTGTAGTTCAGCAGTTCAAATCTCACCACTGGCTCAAGGCCAAATATTATTTGGGCACGTCTGATGTTAGAGTTCATGGCCCCCAGGCTTTCTGAAACTAAACTAACTGCACGACTCACCTAAGAATTTTCCCCTTCTCTTCCTCTTCCTCCCCCCTTCTCCCCCTCCTCCTCTTCTCCACATACGCCACTCCCTTCTAGCACTGATGACATTGGTAATGACCTATAAAGCCCTACATGGCATTGCACCAGAATACCTATGGGACCGCCTCCTGCCGCATGAATCCCAGTGACCGATTAGGTCCCACAGAGTTGGCCTTCTCTGGGTCCCATCGACTAAGCAATGCTGTCTGGCGGAACCCTTCTCTGTGGCGGCCCCGGCCCTCTGGAATCAACTCCCCCCGGAGATTAGAACTGCCTCCACCCTCCTCGCCTTTCGCAAGTTGTTAAAAACCCACCTATGTCGCCAGGCATGGGGTAATTGATATACCTCCCAGCTATTACAGTTTATGTATGGTATGATTGGGTTGTGTGACTTTTAATGATAAGGGTTTTTAATTATTGGACTTGTTACACTGTTTATTATTGTTGTGAGCCGCTCCAAGTCTTCGGAGAGGGGTGGCATACAAATCTAATAAATTATGATTATGATTGTGATTGTTATTGTGATTATGATTATTATGTCAATACAACACAGCAAACGAGATCACTATGCTGGATTTCATATTTCATCACCAGTCGGGTGATTCCCAAGCACTTAGGACTGTGTGATGTAGTGGCAAATTATGTTTGCCGATCCCAGTAAAGCAGCCTTTTGCAATTGACAGATGGAGATTTTGTCAATTCCGATGGTTTTCAAATGTCCACTGAGGTCCTTTGGCACTGCGCCCAGCGTGCCAAGTACCACTGAGACCACTTTCACTGGCTTATGCCAGTCGTTGCAGCTCGATTTTTAGATCTTCGTATTTCACTGATTTCTCTAGCTGTTTCTCCTCAATTCTGCTGTCCCCGGGGATTGCGATGTCAATGATCCATACTTTCTTTTTCTCCACAATCAGGATGTCTGGTGTGTTATGCTTCAGAATTCGGTCAGTCGGAAGTCGGAAGTCCCACAATAGTTTTGCTTGCTCATTTTCGACCACTTTTTCGGGCTTATGATCCCACCAGTTCTTTGCCACTGGTAAATGGTAGTTCCGGCACAAGTTCCAGTGGATCATCTGTGCCACAGCATCATGTCTATGCTTGTAGTCAGCCTGTGCGATCTTTTTACAGCAGCTGAGTATGTGATTGATTGTTTCATCTGTTTCTTTGCAGAGTCTGCACTTTGGATCGTCTGTTTTTTTTTTTTTTTTTTATTATTATTATTATTATTATTATTATTATTATTATTATTATTATTATTATTATCTAGTTGTGTCATGAAACATCTGCAAGAAAATCTCCAAGCAGATAGAGCACCAAAGCACCCCACTGTTCCACCCCGAGAGACAAGTATTCTGATCTAACAGAAGGATCTGACTTCCCTTAGAGAATTCTCACGAGGTTCATTCTTTGGATTCCTTGGCTGCTGCGCTACATGAAATATTTACATCACATACCTCGAGTGGTCACCTTCTTCAAGCCGCTTCCACCCCTCCACCTCCCGGTCGGTCGTTCATTCGCCTTCCTCGCCATTAGTTGATTGATCCCAACTAATCAATACCCTGTCTTTTTGTTCTGCTGGGCGCTCAGGGCAGCCAGCCGCATTTCAAACCGAGGCAGAATATAAAAGGTTTGTCAGTGAGACTAAAATGAGGAATCAATACTCCTCTGAGAAGCTGCACTTCTAGAAACATGGGGGGAGGGAGGGAGGGAGGAAGGAAAAGAAAGAAAGAGAGAAATAAAGAAATAAACAAGTAGGGAAGGCAAGAGAGACAGGAGGAGGGAGGGAGGGATGAAGTAAGTAAAGAAGGAAGGAAGGAAGGAATAAATAAATAAAGAAAAATAGGGAGGGCAAGAGATAGAGAAAGAAAGAAAGAAAGAAGTAGAGAAGATAAGAGAGAGGGGGAGGGAGGAACAAAGTAAGTAAATAAGGAAAGAAGGAAGGAAGAAAAGAGAGAGGGAGAGGGAGAGAGAAAGAAAGAAAGAAAGAAAGAAAGAAAGAAAGAAAGAAAGAAGTGGGAAGGCAAGAAACAGGGAGTGAGAGAGGGTGGGAGGAAGGAAGGATGGGATGAAGGAAGGAATAAAGAGGGTGAGAGAGAGAGAAAGAAAGAAAGAAGGAAGGAAGGAAGTAGAGAGGGAGAGAGAGAGAGAGAAAGGAAGGAAGGGAAAGAAAAGAAAAGAAAAGAAAGAAAGAAAGAAAGAAAGAAAGAAAGAAAGAAAGAAAGAAAGAAAGAAAGAAAGAGGACTTTATTGGCAAAAGAAGCTCATTTCCGGGAGGTGAACCTCCAAAACCGGAAGTGCAAATCCACAAGAGCTCTCCTGCTATTCTTAATAGCTAGCCAGATTCACAATAAAAGAGTCAAGTCTCTTAAGCAAACCAGCTCTGAAAGAGTTTCAGGCTTTTAAAGGTTACCACCAACACCTTCAGTGGAGCCTGGGGAGCAACTGGCAACCAGAAACAGGTCTTTTTGTGTGGTGTGTGATTTTTTTTTTTTTACAATTCAGGCACAGTATAATCCCTTCTACCCTCCAGTGGTTAAGTGCTTAGCTGCTCACATTTTGCTCAGTTGCAACTGCTGGGAACTTTTTGAAGGGTAGGCCCCATGCAGAGCCCATTTAGAAGATCAGCTGTTAGGCTCATTTGCTTGAATAAACACCCTGAGCTGTCAGTCTTAGCACTGTTCAAAATGGCAAAAAAAAAAAAAAAAAAATCCAGCCCACAAAGAAAACACCAACCTCCCAAAACTGAACAACTTCTTCTTCCTCTTCCTCCTCCTCCTCCTCCTTCTTCTTCTTCTTCTTCTTCTTCTCCTTCTCCTTCCCCTTCCCCTTCCTCTTCCTCCTCCTCCTCTTCTTCTTCTTCCTCTTCCTCCTCTTCCTCCTCTTCTTCCTCTTCCTCCTCCTCCTCTTCTTATTCTTCCTCTTCCTCTTCCTCCTCCTCCTCCTCCTCCTCCTCCTCTTCTTCTTCTTCTTCTTCTTCTTCTTCTTCTTCTTCTTCTTCTTCTTCTTTCTTCTTCTTCTTCTTCCCCTCCCCCTCCTCCTTTTTTCCCTTCTTCTGATTCCAAAGAGCCGGGGCCTCCACAAGGAAGGCTCTTCCCCTGGGTTCCGCTAAGTGACATTGTTTAGTTGACAGGACCTGGAGAAGGTCGACTCTGTGGGACCTGACCGGTCACTGGGATTCATGCGACAGGAGATGGTCCCGCAAGTAATTTAGTCCCATGCCATGTAGAGTTGTGGGACAATTCAACTTGGTTGCAGAGCAGAGACTCAGCTCAAAGAAAGTTCCAGATGTAATTCGCAGTGGTCCTCAGGTAGACTTGGAATTCCTGCTAAGCTGTCGTAAGGTTTGAAGTAGCAGTGAAGTGAGCCAGTGATGGGCTGACAATTTTTTTTTACCACCCCACTGTGGGCATGGCTTATTTTGTGGGTGTGGCTTGATGACCATTTGACTGGGTAGGAGTGGCTTGCCAGCCATGTGATCAGGTGGGAGTGGCTTGACAATCATGTGACCAGGGGGTGGCTTAAAGGTCACGTGACTGGGTGGGAGTGGCTTACCCACCAAGTTAAGTTTTCAAATAGGTACTTGGACTCTTTTTCAAGGGATTAAATCCCATTATTTGAATATCCACAAAAAGGACAAACGATAGACAGCATTATTTGTGGAGGAGCACAGGAACATTTTAAGGTTATGTCCTGAAACCCACAAGGTTCAGTAGGATAACAGATTCAGCAAGTAGCTCAATTTTCTTTCCTTGCTATAAAAGTTCAGTTCTAGATCATGATTAAAATGATTAAAGCATTTATGGGTAGAAAACATACTATTTAATTATTTCCTATTTTAAAAGCAATTAAGGATCCTACTAAGATACCAGAGAACTATTAAGTATTCAATAAACAGTGCATAAACCTACTACCCCCACTATGTCTTCCCCCACCCCATTACTGAAGTGAGCCATAGCAAGACAAAATACAGGGATGTTTTTTTTAAAAAAAAATATTTTGCAGATGGAAAGCAAACCGCCCTGGATAGTTTTTAAAAGACTTAGGAATGGTGACCTCAAGAATGTTTATCCACCCCCGCTGTCAGAATGAACGAGGGAGCCTGCCTCTCGCTTTAAAAATTGTTTTGGCTACTTCCATTAAAAAGAGGCATTTGTCATATTGATTGGAGAGCCAAGTTAAACCAGCGTTCAGAATATATAAGCAGGAACCACCAGCTTGGGGGCCTGTGAAATACGAGTTTAATATCTCGTAGCAGTAAATTTTTCCCTGGGCTAAGAAGGCACAGGTGGCGAATGAGAAAAACCCACCTTGTTACAGATGTTGGCCAAAGCCTAGTGGTGACATAGCCCGTGGTCTCAATTCAACCCGTAGATCAGGGCTGTCCAACCTTGGCAAATTTAAGACTTGTGGACTTAAACTCCTAGGATTCCGCAGCCAGCATGAAGTCCACAGGAGAAATGAAGTAAGGAAGGAAATGAGGAAGGAAGGAAGGAAGGAAGGAAGGAGTAAGGAAGGAAGGAAGGAGGGAGGGAGGAAGGGGGGGAGGAAGGTAGAGAGAGGGGAGGAGGGAGGGAGGAAGGAAGGAAGAAAAGAAAGAAGAAAAGAAAGAAAGAAGGAAAGAAAGAAAGAAAGAAAGAAAGAAAGAAAGAAGAAAGAACCATGGCAAATTTAAGACTTGTGGACTTAAACTCCCAGGATTCTGCAGCCAGCATGAAGTCCACAGGAGAAATGAAGTAAGGAAGGAAATGAGGAAGGAAGGAAGGAAGGAAGGAAGGAGTAAGGAAGGAAGGTAGGAGGGAGGGAGGAAGGGGGGGAGGAAGGTAGAGAGAGGGGAGGAGGGAGGGAGGAAGGAAGGAAGAAAAGAAAGAAGAAAAGAAAGAAAGAAGGAAAGAAAGAAAGAAAGAAAGAAAGAAAGAAGAAAGAACCATGGCAAATTTAAGACTTGTGGACTTAAACTCCTAGGATTCCGCAGCCAGCATGAAGTCCACAGGAGAAATGAAGTAAGGAAGGAAATGAGGAAGGAAGGAAGGAAGGAAGGAGTAAGGAAGGAAGGAGGGAGGGAGGAAGGGGGGGAGGAAGGTAGAGAGAGGGGAGGAGGGAGGGAGGAAGGAAGGAAGAAAAGAAAGAAGAAAAGAAAGAAAGAAGGAAAGAAAGAAAGAAAGAAAGAAAGAAAGAAAGAAAGAAAGAAAGAAGAAAGAACCATGGCAAATTTAAGACTTGTGGACTTAAACTCCCAGGATTCTGCAGCCAGCATGAAGTCCACAGGATGAATGAATGAAGGAAGGAAATGAGAAAGGAAGGAAGGAGGAAGGAAGGAGGGAGGGAGGGAGGAAGGGAGGGAGGGAGGAAGGTAGAGAGAGGGGAAGTGGGAGGGAGGAAGGAAGAAAGAAAAAAGAAAGAAGGAAAGAAAGAAAGAAAGAAAGAAAGAAAGAAAGAAAGAAAGAACCGTGGCAAATTTAAGACTTGTGGACTTAAACTCCCAGGATTCTGCAGCCAGCATGAAGTTACAGGATGAATGAAGGAAGGAAGGAAGGAAATGAGGAAGGAAGGAAGGAAGGAAGGAAGGAGGGAGGGAGAGAGGGATGGAGGTAGAGAGAGGGGAGGAGGGAGAGAGGAAGGAAGTTAGGAAGGAAAGGAAGAAAGAAAGAAAGAAAGAAAGAAAGAACGAACCTTGGCAAATTTAAGACTTGTGGACTTGAACTCCCAGTATTCCACAGCCAGCATGAAGTCCACAGGGTTTAAGGCTTCCAAGGTTGGACACTTCTAATATTTTCTTTTTCCATGACAAGATATTGGTCTTTGGTCTTGACCGATGACTTCTTCTTACAATGGAGATTCATCCAGGGCAACCCTTTTCTTATTTGAACAATTCTTGAGACAATAGATATTTGCCCGAGCGATTTAGATTGCTTTCCCACCCTTGCCTGGTGCCTTTTCCAATTTAAATATACCAACTATTAAAGAAATCCCAGTTTTTCTTAGGCGGTTTATAAAAACACAAGGGACCTTCATGGTCTTGAAGAGACTGGAAAAAAAAAAGCCTCTTTCCCAACTTCTGGTGGGCCCAGTAGGCTCATGTCTTGCCCTCTCCAGGCTCTAGGGTAAAATGCCCTCTTGCATCCCCAAAAACCTCTTCCCAAAGCCTCTGTGCAAGCTAAAAAAAAAGGGGGCGGTACACACATGCACACAGGAGCTGAGCTAGGGCAACAGTTCGCGTGCCAGCAGATATGGCACTGCGTGCCACCTTTGGCACCCATGCCATAGGTTCCCCATCACTGCCAGAAACCCCTCTTAGCAGTAGCGACTGCGAAAGAGACCTCGGAGTCTTGGTGGACAATCAACTAAACATGAGCCAACAATGTGCAGCAGCAGCTAAAAAAGCCAAGACAATCCTAAGCTGCATCAACAGGGGAATACACTCCAAGACCAGGGAAGTCTTAATACCGCTCTACTACGCCCTGGTCCGACCACACCTGGAGCACTGTATTCAGTTCTGGTCACCACACTTCAAAAGAGACATTGAAACTCTGGAGAAGGTGCAAAAAAGAGCAACCAAGATGATTAAGGGATTGGAAACCAAGACTTACGAAGAGAGACTGAGGGAACTGGGCATGGATAGCCTAGAGAAAAGGAGGGCCAGAGCGGACATGATAGCAGGCTACAAGTATACGAGGGGATGTCACAGAGAGGAGGGGATCACTTTATTCTTCAGGGCACCGGAGGGCCAGACGAGGAACAACGGCTGGAAGCTGACCAAGGAGAGATGCAACATGGAGATAAGGAGGAACTTCCTGACGGTCAGAGCGATCAACCAATGGAACAACCTACCAGCGGACGTTGTGAACTCCAACACTCTGGACATTTTTAAGAGAAGATTGAACTGCCACTTGACTGGTATACTATAGGGTTCCTGCTTGGGCAGGGGGTTGAACTTGATGGCCTTCATGGTCCCTTTCAACTCTAACAATAAATAAATAAATATTATGTTAGTTCTAAACAAGTGGTACCTAAGACCAGGCCGATTCTCTTCTCGGTATTAATAAAGCTCTCAAAGAAAAAAGCCGAATGGTTCCCCCAAAACTGGTTTGGATCAACATCCTCGATCCACCTTGCTGCTGTGTCACGGCCTTCCTCCCCCACTTAGCAATATAATTCCTGACGCCAGCCCTTCGATGTCGTTAGGTAGCTAATCCCCAGCCAATCAGGGACCTGCAGAAAGAAATGCAATGATTTTGCAGTGCTAAGTGGCCAAACAGTGTTGGGAAAGTATCCAAGAGGGAAAACATAGCAGATGGAGACTGTAGGATAATAATTCTTGGACCGTATTTCTCCTGGGTCTGGGTTTTAGCAAGCATGTCTGTCCATTTCTGTTCTTTTTCTTCTTCTTAACAAATTGCTGCTTTTGGGGAAGAAGGGTTTTTTGAAACCGCCGGTGTCTCTTCTACAAAAGGAATCATTGCAAGAACTGGGGGTTTGCCTAAGCTTCGAAACCGGGTCTCTCTCTTTCTCTTTATTATCTGGACAGCTGAGAAACACAGCGGAGGAAACTCCAGTTAAACAAGCAATGTGGAGTTCTCCACTGAAGCCCTGTGGGGCAAAGATCTTGTGTGGGGTGGCATTCTGCAATCCTGGAAGGCTTGAGCAAATGATCCTCTAATGGCCTGGGGGACGTATATTAAAAAAATGGAGTGGGGGAGGGGGAGAAGGTCCTGTCACTTAAAGATGGAGATTAGGATAAATGGATGATAGATGGGTGGATGGATGGATGGATGCACGGACAGACGGATGGACAAACAGACAGGCAGACAGACAGAAAGAAAGAAAATGAATAAATGAATAGATGGATGGATGGATTAAAGAGATAGATGGGCAGTTGGATGGTTGAAAGATAGAAAGACAGCTAGGTAGAGGGACAAACATATGGATGGAAGATAGCTAGTTAGCTAAATGATAGATAGGCTGGATGGATGCATGGATGGGTAGGTAGATAGACATATAGACATATAGACAGACAGACAGACAGACAGATAGGGAGAGACAGAGTGACAAAGTGACATGAACATATGGATGGAAGATAGATAGATAGATAGATAGATAGATAGATAGATAGATAGATAGATAGATAGATAGATAGTGTTCTGTCTGGGTCACTCCAGAAGCTATGACCAACCCAAAAAGATAAGCCAGACACACCGGTATAATCCAAACACAGGTTTATAATGAGAAAGAGAAAAATAACCAACAGAAAATGTCCTTACAAGTCAGGAAACACTGGAACTACAAACAGATACACAGAGGCAATTGTCCATACAAAAACACAGGATTCTTGATGCCAAAACGAGGCTGTAGATAACAGACATACACCTCCCACGGGTCTTCAATACTGCTGGGCCACAAGCCAGGAACAGAAACGCTGAGAAACCACGCAGATTACAGCAACTCCAATCGGATAACACTCTACACTGCTGCAAGAGTTTGCCTGCCTTGTAAACCCTTCCCTGCTAATGAGGACCCCACCCAACCCCTGGTGTTTCTTATTCAATGCTGATAATATTTCTTCAATTGATCCTTTCTTTGATCGATACGTCTCTGTCGCATGTTAATGACAGCTTGTGCTTCGTCACCTAATGACTCCAAAGACTCCAAGCTACTGGCTGTGGAGAGCCCCTCCCCAGGGCTCCCATGCTGTTCTTCCTCGTCACATTCCTGACTGTAATATCCCCCGTCCGACTGCCCAGACCCCTCCTCTTCGCTCTCAGCCTCCTCCGGGCATCAAGCCAGCAGAGACGCAGCTGGTCTTTGATCTGCCTCAGGCTGAACCACAACAGATAGATAGATAGATAGATAGATAGATAGATAGATAGATAGATAGATAGATAGATAGATAGATAGACAGACAGACAGACAGACAGACAGACAGACAGACAGACAGACAGACAGACAGACAGACAGACAGACAGATAGGTGAGAATTGCTCCCTTGAAAATATGCACCCTATAAGTAATTCTTCAACTGCAGTGCACAAAGCATGTAGTAGCGACTGTGTTCCATAGCTGTGCCTGAGCATATTGGAGCTTTACCTTATTTTTTTTTAAAAAGCTATGTTTGATCTATTCAATCTGCCAAGGCCACCTTCAAGCACATTGTAAAGCTTGTTGAAATTTCAAAGGTCTGGGAATCAGGGCAGCAAGAAACCAACAAGGGTTCACGCTGATCAAAGCTGACGTTTAAGGACATGATATCTTCATTAAGGAGGAAGCGGAATTGTGCATGCAAATGAATCCCCTTGATAGAGATGCAGTGAATTTGCATAATTAGTGCTAATAAATCCGGTTCTTTTTGAGGAAGATGTTGTTGCAGGATAAATGCCTTGCGGGAATCTTAAGACATTTCTAGAAAACAAATAATTTCTAGAAGAATATATAGATAAATATATAGTTTATGCATGGTATGTTTGCGTGTATGTTTGCTTTTAATAATGGGTTTTTAGTGTTTTTAAATTATTAGATTTGTCGTACATTGTTTTATTGTTGCTGTGAGCCGCCCTGAGTCTACGGACAGGGGCGGCATACAAATCTAATAAGTAAGTAAGTAAGTAAGTAAGTAAGTAAGTAAGTAAGTAAGTAAGTAAGTAAGTAAGTAAATAAATAAGCAAACAAACAAATAAACAAATTTAAATGAATGAATAAATAAATAAACAAACAAATAAACAAATAATAAATAAATAAATAAACAAACAAACAAATAAATAAATAAATAAACAAATAAACAAATTTAAATGAATGAATGAATAAATAAATAAATAAACAAATAAAAATAAATAAATTTAAATGAATGAATGAATGAATGAATAAGTAAATAAACAAACAAATAAATAAACAAATAAAAATAAATAAATTTAAATGAATGAATGAATGAATGAATGAATGAATGAATGAATGAATGAAAATAGAACAATTAAACTGCAGGACCACTTGCCTCCAGCAGTTGTGGTTGCTCCATCACTGGATATTTTCAAGAAGAGACTGGACAGCTATTTGTCCAAATTGGTATGGGTTTTATTGCTGGGGAGGGGGTTGGACTAGAAGACCTCCAAGGTCCCTTCCAACTGTGTTCTGCTTCATCCCGACTACCATAATGGCCTTATTTACTAAGGCCACTACCTCGGTGAGTGACGAAAATCTCATCTGAGCCTTATTTAATTTAATTTAATTTTTTCATTTTTATTTATTTATTTTATTGTTTTGTCAAGTACATATTGGTGGTATACAAAGATATAATATTTATATACATGATACTGGTAAAAGAGAAACACTAGGACAGGGGATGGAAGGCACGCTGGTGCAATTATGCACACCCCTTACTGACCTCATAGGAATCGGGAGAGGTCAACAGTGGATAGTCTAAAGGTAAAGTTTTGGGGGTTAGGTGATGATACTACAGAGTCCGGTAGTGAGTTCCAGGCATCAACTACAGTACTTGGTTACTAACGTTGTATTTCCTGCAGTTGAGTTTAGAGAGGTTTGCTTTAAGTCTGTATCTGTTGTGTGCTTGAATGTTGTTGTGGTTGAAGCTAAAGTAGTAGTTGAGAGGAAAGACATTGTAGCAGATGATTTTCTGGGCTATGCTTAGGTCGTGTTTAAGGTGACATAGTTCTAAGCTTTCTAAATCTACAATTGTAAATGTAGTTGCGTAGGGTATTCTGTTGCGAGTGGAGGAGTGGAGGGCTTTTCTAGTAAAGTATCTCTGGACATTTTCTAGAGCGTTTATGTCTGAAATGTGGTGTGGTTTCCAAACAGATGAGCTGTATTCAAGGATTGGTCTGGCAAAGGTTTTGTAGGCTCTGGTTAGTAGTGTGAGATTACCTGAACAGAGGCTATGTAGGATTAGGTTAAAAACTCTTGAAGCCTTTTTGGCGATGTTGTTGCAGTGGGCTTGGGCACTTAATTCCAAGCCTTGTTGGGTGAAAAAGGAAATTGGAAAAAGAACATTTGAAAAGAACCATCAGCAGAAGTAGAATTAGCTTAATATTGCCTGATTGATGTGGAGCAAGAGCTCTTTTAAAGATTTGGGGTACAAGAGAGATAATTTCTCCTAGTTTAAGAATATAAGAACGAGTGGATTTGATCCAGGCAGCTCATAATAACACAACCTTTAGCCTCATGAGATCATCCCATATTAATTGGGATGTGGAAAGCCAATAAATGAAGCTTGATGCTGAACTATGTTTCTTCCAAAAAGCCAACATCAACTGAGTTAGTTCAACATGGTGGAGTGTACAATACAAACAAACCATGGTTTACAAACAACAAAGGCTGGACTCACACAAAATGCCAAACTCAACAAATCAAGTAAAGGCTTCCTTAAATATGTGAACTCAACTATGGAGTGGAGTGTGGATGGAATGGCCCAAAACTACACCAATTTAGCTGAAGAAAGATATCTTTGGGTCTCTATTAGGTGTTCCCTTGAGCATTTTGTCAAGTTCTGCAGTTACAATAGCGAGAAAGCTTTCTCTTTATGCTCTGCATCGTTTTATAAACCATTAGGATGTTTTATTTCCCTCTTTAAAGATGCTGTCTATTTTTTTTTTAAATGCACATACACACACATACACACATATATAATCCCACTGTTTTAACAAGACTGGGTGGGAAGAAACTACATTAAAAGGGAGGACATTAATGGCTTCTTTTTCAAGGACAGTTTCTGAATTGGGAATTCTGCAACTGCAGAATTCTATTCTAACATTTACATCTGGTTTTGTCTATGGGGAGCTGTATAATGATGTAATGAGAGAGAGGGGGACAGGGAGGGAGGTATGACAGTGCAATTATTTTACAGAGTTTCAAAAATAACCAATCAGGGTTCTCAGAAAATCATATTTTAAAAAGATGGGGGGAAAAGAAGAAGGTGCAACCAATTTGATATCACCCTTGTCGGTTCAATTGATTCACATTAAAGAGAAGTAAGGAAGAAATGAAGGGGGGATAGAGAATTTTGAGGAGGAAGGAAGAGTCAGAAAAGGAAGGGAGGGAGGAAGGGAAGGTAGGAAGGAAGGAAAGAAGGAAGGGAGGGAGAGAGAAGGAAGGAAGGAAATAAGGAAGGGAGGGAGAGAGAAGGAAGGAAGGAAGGAAAGGAAGGGAGGAAAGGAAGGAAGGGAGGGAGGAGGAAGGAAGGGAAGGAAGGGAGGGAGAGAGAGAGAAGGATGGAAGGAAGGAAAGAAGGAAAGGAGGGAGGGAGGAGGAAGGAAGGGAAGGAAGGAGGGAGGGAGGGAGAGAGAAAGAAGGAAGGAAGGAAATATTTGAAATGGGACTCAGCTACAGTAAGTGACAATTTTAAGCCATCTTTGAACGCGATACTGCCCTGATTAATACTTGGATGAGAAACCACCAGAAAAATTGACGGCTATAGGCCAAGCTGAGAACTAAGAAACAAAAAGAGAACATTCGAGGTGGAAGAAAAGATCAATCAATTCCACTCATTGCAAAGGAAACTACCAGGGGGAACGTGCTTCTTAATTCCCCCCAGGATTTGACCTCGGTTGAAAAGCTATCTCTACTTTCCATCCCTTAAACAAGAATGAAATAAACTTTTGACGAGTGAGAGAACCATCTGTCCTAAATTCCTTGTTCTATCCCAGAAAGGATTCAGATGCCACAGATATTCGAACAAAAGGTCAGGAAATGTTTTTAATAATGATTTCTTTTTTATCCCTCCCAGAAAAAAAAAATAGACCTGCCCCCCCCAAACCGAGCTGATTCAATTACTTAGCAAGAATTGGGAGGAAAGAACATATGCTCCAAGATATGCCGCTCGGGCTTGCCAAGTCTTTTATATAAACGCTAATTGGCAAAAAAAAACACATTACAGAAGGGGGAAAAAACCCACCAATGTAATTACGACTAGGTTGAACGCTGAGCGAAGTTGAGCCTGGAAATGGGAGGATGAATTACTCAAGATTATCCCGAGAATTCGTTCCTGCGCCTTCTCCATCATGCATCCATCACTTCTCTTTCCATCTTAGAAACATAGAAACATAGAAGATGGACGGCAGAAAAAGACTTCCTGGTCCATCTCGTCTGCCCTTATATTATTTCCTGTATTTTCCCTTAGGATGGATATATGTTTATCTCAGACATATTTAAATTCAGTGACTGTGGATTTACCAACTACATATGCTGGAAATTTGTTCCAAGCATCTACTCCTCTTTCAGTAAAATAATATTTTCTCACGTTCCTTCTGATTTCCCCCCCCAACTAACCTCAGATTATGCCCCCCTGTCCTTGTGTTCACTTTCCTATTAAAAACACTTTCCTCCTGAACCTTATTTAACCCTTTAACCTATTTAAATGTTTCGATCATGTCCCCCTTTTTCCTTCTGTCCTCCAGACTATACAGATGGAGTTCATGAAGTCTTTCCTGATAAGTTTTATGCTTAAGACCTTCCATCATTTTTGCAGCCCGTCTTTGGATCAGTTCAATTTTATCAATCTCTATTTACTATTTGTTTGTTTGTTTGTTCGTTTGTTTGTTCATCCGTTCCTTCCTTCCTTCTTTCCTTCCTTCTTTCCTCCCTCCCTCCCTTCCTCCCTTCATCCATCCATCCATCCATCCATCCATCAATCAATCAATCAATTAATTAATTTGACATGCTGCCCAATCCCAAAGGACTCAGGGCTGCTTACAACACTAATAAAAATACAATATAAATAGATACAAAGCGATAAAAAGAAGTTGAACATTATCTAAAACTAAAACATTATCTAAAACTAGGACCCCATAAAAAGTTATTTTAAAAAAGAGCAGTCACAATCATACACATGCACACCATTCATAGAGTTGGCTATAAAAGATGTCTTTGTGGCTTTACAAAAGGCCAGCAGGGTGGGAACAGTATGGATCTTGGTGGGAGGGGAGTTGATTTCATAGAGCCGGGGCAACCACAGAAAAGGCCCTCTGCCATGGTCCCGCCAACCTGCATTGCTTAGTTGACGGGACCCGGAGGAGGTCAACTCTGTGCGCTCTTATTGGTCTCTGGGAGGTATGCGACAAGAGACAGTCCCATAGATAGTCTGGCCCTGAGCCATATAGGGATTTATAGGTAATAACCAACACCTTGAATTGTGCCCGGAGACTAATAGGAAGCCAGTGCAGCTCGTGGAGCAAAGGTGTTATATGGTAGAATGAGGTCTCCAGAACTGGACACAGTATTCCAAATGGGGTCACACCACCGCTCTATACAGCAGGATCACAATCTCCCTCTTCCTGCTTGTTATACCTCTAGCTATGCAGCCAAGCATTCAACCCCTAAATCCTTCTCTTCAGAAGTTTATGCTAACACAGAACTGCCAATACAATACTCAGACTGAGGATTCCTTTTCCCCCAAGTGCATTATTTTACATTTGGAAACATTAAACTGCAGTTTCCATTGCTTTGACCTTGCTTGTAAGGAAAGGAGATTTTCATACCGGGCATTGCTGGAAAACATGAATTTTTTTTCTTATTAAACATCTTGTCGTGACTTTTGAGATAACCAAAATTGCTTTCCTCGCCTGGAATTAATATGTCTATCATTTTTGTACATCTTACCCAGGAAGGAAACATACACCTTGGCTTCGCACCTTCTAAAGCAATTTTGCTCAAGCCACCAGCTGCACCGAAGCAACTTCGACCGTACGATCGTTTGTTTACTGACCATTCAAAGTTATGACAGCACCCCAAAAAGTCCTGTTGCAGCATCTCCACAGCCACGTGTTCGAAATAAATAAATAAATAAATAAATAAACAAACAAACAAACAAACAAACAAACAAACAGTGCAAAGTGCAGCCGCGCGAGCTATTGAGGGGCTCCCAAGATCTGCCCACATTTCAACAACACTCCGTGAGCTGCATTGGCTGCCAATCGGTCTCTGGGCCCAAATCAAGGTGCTGGTTATGACCTACAAAGCCCTCCATGGCTTAGGACCAGATTATCTTTGCGACCGTCTTCTGCCTCATGTATCCCAGCGGCCGGTTAGGTCCAACAGAGTTGGCCTTCTCGGGTCCCGTCAGCCAGACAATGTCATCTGGCGGGGCCTTCTCTGTGGCAGCCCCGTCCCTCTGGAATGAACTCCCTCTGGTAATACATACTGCCTCCTCCCTCCTGGTCTTTTGTAAAGCTCTGAAGACCCACCTCTGCTGGCGGGCATGGTGGCCGTGAGCAATGAGATTTGTCTCCGGTTGATATTATGAATGATTGAATCTGATGAGTGTGTCTGTCTGTGTATGGGGTTTTTCTAACATTTTTAGCAACTTGTATCAGTCTTTTAGATTTCTTTTATATATTGTATTTATGATGTGGTACGCCTCCCTGAGTCGCTGTGAGAAGGGCGGCATAGAAATCTAAGAAAGAAAGAAAGGAAGAAAGGAAGGAAGGAAGGAAGAAAGAAAGGAAGGAAGGAAGAGGAAGGAAGGAATAAAGAAAGAAAGAAAGGAAGGAAGAGGAAGGAAGGAAGGAAGGAAAAAAGGAAGGAAGGAAGGAAGGAAGAGGAAGGAAGGAAGAGGAAGGAAGGAAGAGGAAGGAAGGAAGGAAGGAAGGAAGGAAGGAAGGAAGGAAGGAAGGAAGGAAGGAAGTCAAGGACAACCCAGATGATAAAGTTGGGTCAACGGTAGAGAATTTCTGATTTCTAGCAATGTGGATTCCTCCCCACCCCATCCCACCCCAGCAATTTCCTCCCTTGCAATTTTGATCTGGAACTAACTGCTTCTAGTCTACCAGCAAAGAGAGGCAGGTGGGCAGAGGGTTGGACTAGAAGACCTTCAATGCCCCTTTTGCTCTCTATGATGTTGTGATTCTACCCATGTTAGGAGCTGAGGTAGAATTGGTGGCCTCTGCATAGCTTTCTCAACATTTTGCATGTTGGCAGAACCACCCAAAAAATGGATAGATGCACTAAAATTGGCTGGCTTGACAGATCCAGCAAAATTGATTGGATTCATACAACATACTGCATTGCCTCCATCACACACACACACAAACACATATCTACACATGTATGCTCCTCACCATGCCTAGTTTGGTTAGTTGTAATGGGTGAAAAAGTCCCTTGATTGTCCCTTTTTCAGAAGGGAAATGTAATCAGCTTTAATCTAGATCTGCTCTAGGGATTCTGGGCTGACTTCCTACTTTGATGAGAAGGTTCAAGTGAAAAACCTAAGAGGGTGAGACTTAGAAGACACAATATTTGCCTAGTCTTAACTTGGGAGAGTCTTTCTGATAGTTTTGCAAGAATCCAGCCCCTTTGCAATCGTTCATGGGTTGCCTGTATGTGAGAATCCAGAAGGAGAAGTACATGGAGGAGAGGAGGAGGAAGAAGAAGGGGAAGGAGAAAGGGAAAGGGAAGAAGGAGGAGGAAGAGGAGGAGGAAGGGGAAAGGGAAGGAGAAGGAGGAGGAGGAGGAGGAGAAGAGAAGGGCAAAAAGGAGGAGGAGGGGAAGAAGAAGAAGAAGAGGAGGAGGAGGAGGAGGAGGAGGAGGAGGAAGTGGAAAGGGAAGGAGAAGGAGGAGGAGGAGGAGAAGAGAAGGGAAAAGAGGAGGAGGGGATGAAGAAGAAGAGGAGGAGGAGGAGGAAGAAGAAGAAGAAGAAGAAGTACTACTAACATGTTGTAAGCCGCCCTGAGTCTAAGGAGAAGGTCAGCATAAAAATCGAATAAATAAATAAATAATGCCACCACCACTACTACTACTACTAGCAGTAGTAGTAGTAGTGGAGGAGGAGGAGAAGAATGAGGAGTTGTTTAGTGACCACATCAAGGCTGGACTAGAAGACCTTCAACGTTGGTGGATTAACATGGACTTTACAAAAAGATGTTCCAAGTCCACCCTTTTCGTTATAAGGTGTAACTTATAATCAATGTTTGCAATCCTTGGTTTGCCATCCAAATGCAATTCCTAAGAAGCATCAATAAGCATTTGCTGGAACGTGTCTACGGACTTCAGAAGTAAATGCTGACTCTGCAGCTTTTTGGGTTGGTAAATCAAATTTCCACATAACGTGTGAAAAGTTCTTAGAGGGCAGGTAAGATGGTTTGTATCAGGATTCTTTTTACATCTTACTTTTCAGCTCTTCCCATTTTCCCCAAAATCTAAGCTTGCCAGCTTTTTTTAAAAAAAATGATTACATTAAAATTAGCTGCACTATTCTCATTGGGTACTAACTGGCTAATAATCTGCATTTCCCATGTATTACTGACCAACAAAATTTTAGATTTATGCTTGAATCACATCTGATAAAGACATCAGATCTTCTCTTTGAGGAAAGTGCCTTAAAAATTAGCAAACACAGTGCACAAATTTAGGATCTAACATCCAAAAAACTCAAGGTAGCCTTGATGTGAGGTTTTCCGATGCTCTTTTGCATCCCTGATCTCTGAAAACAGACCTAACCACAAGGAAATGAGGAAAAAAGCAGAAACATACAATTTAGAATATAAATATTAGTGGTCAGAATACCTTGGAAGTATATAATTTTTTTTACAGCTAGCTCTGGATGTGCTTAAGTTAGCTTCAATATCTCTCTGGCGAAAGAGATCTTTCATTCAAATCTCTACCACTGAATTCTCTCAGGCAAGGCAGCTTCCAAATAGGAGACCATGATTCTTAGTCAAGGCTTAGTCAACTCCTAGTCAGTGCTTAGAGATGTCAGGTGAAATCTTAACTCATTCGCTAGAAAACCAAGGAGAATATTTGGAGGTCAGGGTTGAAATGAGGAATGCTTGGTGTGCTTGGAGCTTGGGTGTTTTTGTGCAGACATTTCGTTACCCAACTAGGTAACATCATCAATGCTAGCTAGAAACATCTGCAAGAAAACAAGCAAAAACAGAGAGCACCAAGGACCCCACAATGGTCCTCCACAACCTCCTCCTCCTCCTCTTCCTCCTCCTCCTTTCTGCACTTGATGATATCTGGTTTGGAAATTGATACCTATGCAAGTTCAGGGAGCAGAAAGACTCCTCACTTAGTGAACTCTTTGTTGGAGAAAGTAGATCTAAAGTTTTGGAAGATTTGGTGAATTGCATACTGCCAACAAAAATGCATATAGTCAAGGCTACAGTTTTCCCAGTTGCAATGAATGGCTGTGAAAGTTGGACCATAAGGAAATCCGAGCGCCAAAGAAAGGAGGCCTTTGAACTCTGGTGCTGGAGAAGACCCCTGCGAGTCCCTTGGACTGCAAGGTGATCCAACTGGTCAGTCCTAGAGGACATCCACCCTGAATGCTCTTTGGAAGGCTAGATCCTGAAGAGGAAACTCAAATACTTTGGCCACCGAATGAGAAGGAAGGACTCACTGGAGAAGAACCTAATGCTGGGAACGATGAAGGACAAAAGAAGAAGGGAACGACAGAGAAGGAGGTGGTTGGATGGAGCCATTGAAACAGTCAACGTGAGATTAAATGGACTCCAGAGGATGGTAGAGGACAGGAAGGCCTGGAGGAACGTTATCCATGGGGTTGCGATGGGCTGGACATTGACTTCGCAACTAACAACAAACAACAACAAAATACATGTTGACCCACCACCTCTCAATCTGGGAGATTCTGGGACCTGGGATGGAATACTGCTCAAAAAAAAATAAAAATAAAGGGAACACTCCAATAACACATCCTAGATCTGAATGAATGAAATATTGTCATTGAATATTTAATTTGCACAGCTATTCCATTTGCACAACCGCATGTGAAATTGATTGTCAATCAGTGTTGCTCCCTAAGTGAAGAGTTTGATTTCACAGTAGTTTGATTAACTTGGAGTTATATTCTGTTGTTTAAGTGTTCCCTTTATTTATTTTGAGCAATGTCTTTTGGACACGCTCTCCTTAGTCGTAACCATTACATTTCCTCTGCCGTCTGCTTCCGTTAAGAAGACACTTCAACCAGGGCGAAAGAAAAAAGAACAATACTTAGAACTAATAAGGGCAACAAAACATTACAAGTTGGAATGGCATGCATTGGCACAGGGCAAGGTTGATGTTGGAAGGTTTGGGTTTGCCTTCTCCTCACCTTGACGGCTTCAGCATGGGTCACCTTATCCAATGGCTTGTCGTTGACCTTCAAGATCTGGTCTCCTACCCGAAGGCCCTCTTGATCCGCCAAGGAGCCCGGCTCCACCAGGGAGACGTAGATGCCAACGCCATGCTCGGACCCTCCTCGGATGCTGAAACCCAACCCTTCTTGAGCTTTCTGCCTCTTGAGAGTCACCTGCCTGATTTCTCCTCGTAGGTCCTCCAAGCTAACCGCAGAGTCCACGGGAGCTGTCCTGTCCGCGGTGGTGCTGAATTCTTGGCGGAGCTTGCTGGAGGAGGCCAAGGATTGAGGCCAGAAACGAGCAGACGGGGTGGGAGAAGGAAAGCGGGCCGAAGAAGCAGCTCCGGGCAGAGGGTGGCCTCTGGTAGACCCGACCCCAGCGGCGGGCAAGTAGTGCGCCTTTAAGTAAAGCCCCTCCGAGGTGTACTGGTCGAAGAGGAGCTGGTCCGAGCGTGGGATGACCAGGCGCAACATGGGCAGCAGCTGCCTCTTCTCCGGACCGTCTAACAAGACTTTGAGCGTCTCCACCAAGTCGTAGACATTCCGCCGGCAGTGATAAACGTTCAGGCAGTGGATGAACTGCGCCCGCTCGCCTTCGCTCAGCAGAAGGTTGAGAGCGCCGTGGAGCTTCCGCACGTTGGCCGAGAGCAGCCGGATCCCAGAGGCGGGCGGGCCCCCGCTCCTGAACCCTTCAGCCCCTTGGCCCGCTCCGTCGAAGGAAGGCGAAGAAGCAGCGCTGGAGGCGCGCGAACCCACCGAGAGACGGTCCAAGTCTGCGCTCATCGCCTCCGACCAGAGAGAGAGAGACAGGGACGGATGCTGGCCGTTGGGAAGCCGGGCATGGAAAGGCAGATGGACGTCGGGGCCGTTCATTCGGGGGGCTCCCTCCTCCTCGGGGCCCTTAGCTGGAAAGGCGGAGGAGCCATGGGGGCGAAAAGCAGAGGAAGGAGACGTCCGGTGGGTCGGCGGTGGCGCGCGCACCGTAGAAGGCGTAGGCGATCCTGGCCGGCGTCGCTTCTTCGCCCTGCGGCGGCTTGTCCTTTGCAAGGGGAGGAGGGGGGGTGGGAGGTGAAAGAGAGAGAGGGAGAGTTCAGAGGTGGCGGTGGAGGAGGCCGGCGCGGTGGATGGGCTCCGTGGCCGAGCCTTCCGCGGAGCGCACGCGTCTCCAACTCCCTGGCGCCTCCTGCTTGGCGCACAACTCCGCTTCGCCCAAAGAGCAACAACCGCGCCAAGTCTTCTAAAAATTGCAATATATATATATTCGCAAAGCTCTGCCCTGCTTGAATTCCCTTCGCCTTGTTAAAAATCAATAATATGAATGATAAGTATTCATCTTAAACGGCGCCCCGCGTGAGCTTGCCAAAAATCCGCCTCTCCTTCTTTGGAGACGCGGCTGCTCGCTCTTCCCCGAGACTTTCTCCAACTGTTGAGCGCCCCTTCGCCCTGCCCAGTTAGCTGCCGGGCTGGCGGGACCGATCTCCCCCCCCCCTCTCTCTCGGCAGAAAACCTGCTCAGGAAGTGACGCGTCTGCCGGTTGCCAAGAGACCGACTGATAACAGTCCGGGCTCGGCAGGTGCGCCAAGCGTGGTGGTGCAGTCCGGCAAAACTTCAGCCAGGCCCGTGGCTTCTCCTCCTTGTTTGAGAAGAGCGCTGATGTTGTTATCTAGTTTGGGTCCTGAAAGGTTTGCAGGGAAACTGCACCAAACTCGGAGGACCCTCCCACAGTCCTCCCCCCCCCCGAAACCTAACATTATTTATTTATTTGTGTTTATTTTATTAATTGGGTTGATATAACCTTACAGCACTGATGACATGACCTAGTAGGGTAATGAAATGTCTGCAGGAAAAGCTCAGGGCGCAGTAAGGACCCCACATTCCTATGGGAAAAATTGATCCTACTTACAAACTTTTCGACTTAAGAACCTGGTCACGGAACGAGTTAAGTTTTTAAGTAGAGGTACCACTGTACTATCCAAGATAGAGATCAAATGGTGAAGTCTCCTGCTTGAGCAGGGGGTTGGACTAGAACAGTGGTCCCCAACGTTTTTTCCACCAGGGACCAGTTTCAGCAAGACAATTTTTCTATGGCCCGGTGGGAGCGGAAAGGGGTGTGGTTGGGGGCGGGATTAAGCATGAGGGTGCTGGTCCTCCCCACCCCTCTTTACCGCCATCGCTCTATGGCTGGCAGAACCTGCCTCCCAAGCCCTCTTGCCCAGCGGGAGCTAAGCGCTGGAGAGAGGGGGTCAGGCTGGCCCTCCTGCCTCTCCCCAGCCAAAAACGCAAAAGCGCCCCGCGGCAGAAGCCAAAAGAGGCTTGAGCCTCTCGGTCCTTCCCGACCCTCTGTCCCGTCCATCGTCCTGTGGCCGGCAGAACCTGCCTCCTGAGGCCTCTTGCCCGGCGGGAGGCGAAGCGCTGGAGGGAGGGGGTGGCGGCATGAGGGCCGGCAGCTGCTGACTCCACGGACCGGTACAACATGCCCCGCGGCCCGGTACTGGTCCGCGGCCCGGTGGTTGGGGACCCCTGGACTAGAAGACCTCCAAGGTACCTTCCAACTCTGTTATTCCACATTTCTTGGAAAGATCAGCACCAAAGGAATTTCTGCACTCAGGCGACTAAAGCGGCATTTTCCAGTTATTTAACCCTAACCCTTGCATCCTGGTCATACCACTGTTTCAAGTCCTACCCTCAAAACAACACTATAGAGCACTACACATCAAGACAACTAGACACAAAAACAGTTTTCCCCCCAAATGCTGTCACCCTGCTAAAAAATAATTCCCTTATCACTGTCAGTGATGTATGACTATGATTGTAACTTGTTGCTTGTATCCTTTCAATTTATATGAATATTGATCGTTTCCCGATTGCTTATTTGTACCTTGTAACAATCATTGTGTTGTACTTCATAATTCTTGACGAACGTATCTTTTCTTTTATGAACACTGAGATCATATGCGCCAAAGACAAATTCCTTCTGTGTCCAATCACACTTGGCCCATAAAGAATTCTATTCTATTCCATTCCATTCTTTACTATTCCATTCCATTCCATTCCATTCCATTCTATTCTAGCCTAACTCTACTCTACTCTTCTATTGTATTGCACTGTACTTCTATTCTATTCTATTCTATTCCATTCCATTCTTTACTATTCCATTCCATTCCATTCCATTCTAGCCTAGCCTAGCCTATTCTACTCTACTCTACCCTAACTCTACTCTACTCTTCTATTGTATTGTACTGTACTGTACTTCTATTCTATTCTATTCCATTCTTTACTATTCTATTCTATTCTATTCCATTCAATTCAATTCAATTCACACAAATGCACAACAGGAGTTTTGTGCCATTAAAAATTGGGACAATTAGTATAGCTGTCTATAAACAGCACCTACCTTATGGCCGCCATACGTTTCCGATCCTCCACCTCTTTGGGAAAACACTTTGTGCATGCTCTTCCAAGTTCATGAACCTAAGCTGAGCCCTGGCTCTTTCAAAATGAAGTCTCTTTAATTAAAGAGGAAAAAAGGCCTGTCGCCAACTTTAAAAAAAAAAAAAAGAGCTCCAGATTGAAGCAAAAATTCCTTCCTTGGCCAGATATGCTACAGACACATCAAAGGGACGGCTCTCCTTAAAGGAAGGGTTAATTGTATGCAGAGGATGCTAATCTCCTTTGAAGGCTGCTTAGCTTGGGCTGCCTAATTACCCCTCCCAATAAAAGTGTATTTATGGTTCTACCTCTCTCTCTCTCCCTCTCTCTCTTTTTCTAATGCAGTCAATTAACTCAGAGCTTGCCAAGCTGACAAGGCATGCTGGAGCTGTCCATAAAAGCCAAGAGACTTTTTAGAGATAGTCCTCGACTTAAAAGCCACAATATCTGAGCCGGGAGTGTCCATTGTTAAGTGAGACATTGGTTAGGTGAATCCTCCCCCCATTTTATGACCTTTCTTGCTACCGTTGCTAAGTGAATCTTCTACACAGGGTTCGCCATCCCTGCTATATGCAATTTGAGATAAAAGGTTGTCCTGTCTCAGTGATGGCAAACCTTTTTTTTTGCTTGGGTGCTGAAAGAGCATATGAACGTGCACACCCCTAGTTCAATGCCTGGGGAGGGTGAAAACAGCTGGTGAGACCACATTTGGAATACTGTGTCCAGTTCTGGAGACCTCACCTACAAAAAGATATTGACAAAATTGAATGGGTCCAAAGACGGGCTACAAGAATGGTGGAAGGTCTTAAGCATAAAACGTATCAGGAAAGACTTCATGAACTCAATCTGTATAGTCTGGAGGACAGAAGGAAAAGGGGGGACATGATCGAAACATTTAAATATGTTAAAGGGTTAAATAAGGTTCAGGAGGGGAGTGTTTTTAATAGGAAAGTGAACACAAGAACAAGGGGACACAATCTGAAGTTAGTTGGGGGAAAGATCAAAAGCAACGTGAGAAAATATTATTTCACTGAAAGAGTAGTAGATCCTTGGAACAAACTTCCAGCAGACGTGGTTGGTAAATCCACAGTAACTGAATTTAAACATGCCTGGGATAAACATATATCCATGGTAAGATAAAATACAGGAAATAGTATAAGGGCAGACTAGATGGACCATGAGGACTTTTTCTGCCGTCAGTCTTCTATGTTTCTATGTTTCTATGTTAATAGATGGATGGATGGATGAATGAATGAATGAATGAATGAATAAATAAATAAATAAATGGGTCACATGCCAGCAGATATGGCTCCCCATGTCACCTGTGGCATCCGTGCCATAGGTTCGCCATCACTGTCCTATCTCTTCTTAAAAGCCACCAACGATGGAGCACCCACAAGTTCTGGAGGCGAGCTGTTCCACTGGTTCATTGTTCTGACTGTCAGGAAATTTCTCCATAGTTCTGAGTTGCTTCTCTCCTCGATAATTTTGATCATGTCTGGTTTCTGAGCCCAGATGTCTCTCTCATAAATCATGAATGATATTCTGGATTATGAATGGTTCGTCTGCTCTTTGCTTGAGTCTCTCCCCTATCCATTTCCTTTATATTGTCCTTTTCCATGTGAGAACGTGCTTTTACCACCTGTTTCTTCGTTTCCCTCATCTTCGCACACGTTCTAATCAGCGATATTCCGGCAGCCTTACCATTTTCATTCAAAAAAACACTGAAAGATTTTTCCACCAAGTGTGGATTTAAAAAATGGAATGACTCCGGCCACAAAGCCTTTTACCTCCAAACTTAGAGTGAAATGGAAATGAATTATTTCACTATCGCGAAAAAAAAAGTCTGATAAAATTAAATGCAATTCATCAACGTGGCTTCTTTCAAAAAAAGAGAGAGAAAAATGCAAAACACGGCTTCTAGAGAAATAGTTAAAATGAGAAAAAGGAGGAGGGGGGGAGAGACCAAGATATGGAAACATCTGATAGGAGATCCAGGAGAAAGGGTGTAAAAATTTCTGTCCCGAAAGGAAATGAAAAGAATTTGATTGATTCTGCCCCCCCTATTTTTTAAAGAGAAGGAAAAAACCCGATACATAAGACTCCATTGAATGAAAAGGGACATTGGCTGATTAAAGGACGGATAAACCCCCGGAATAAATAATTCCGTTTTATTTATTAATTTAAGGACTTTTAAGTTGTTTCTTTAGAAGCGATGCTCGACAAAGGAAACGTTTCAAAGCGCACTTAGAAACCATCAGTGCATTTACAAAGAAAAGAATGCTAATGGTTCTTGCCATGGACTCGAAAGTTATTTATTAATTGAAAGAAAAGACGGCCATGGATGAAACAGTTTTAAAATGGCTTTTTAAACAATGAGGTCCTGAAATTCGGAGGAAAATTTCACCAGTGCTTTAGGATTCCTCTCTCACCCTAAATATCTTCTGTGGAACAAGCCAACATTGGATACAGCAACCTCTGAGATTCATATCCTATTTCCAATAGTAAAATTCATTTTTATTACCTGTTTTTTGATGGGTGCATTTGGCTTGATGGGCATGGCAGGGGAAGGATACTGCAAAATCCCCATTCCCTCCCCACTCCAGGGAAAAGATACTGCAAAATCCCCATTCCCTCCCGACTCCAGGGGAAGGATACTGCAAAATCTCCCTTCCCTCCCCACTCCAGAGACAGGATACTTCAAAGTCTCCATTCTCTCCTCAATCCAGGGGAAGGATACTGCAAAATCTCCATTCCCACCCAACTCCAAGGGAAGGATATTGCAAAATCTCCACCCCTCCCCACTCCAAGGGAAGGATGCTGCAAAATCTCCATTCCCTCCCCAAAGTGGCACCAAATGGAGAGGCCAGACTTATGTGTCCAACCTTGTTCTGTCTTGATGGTTTTCACCCATGTATGCCAAGGTTGGGTGAGGAACATCCCAAATCATAATGACATCTATCCATCACAGCAGTCTGTTCAAGTGCCAGGCATTCAGAAGGGACCTCTACACCTCTGAAATTCCATAGAGAAAATCATGGGTATTATTTTTGTCCACCAAGCAGGTCCAGAAGAAGACCTTCCAACTGTTCTATGTTTCATTTGCCTTAAAGTTCTTGCATCCTTTTGTGCGTCCTGAGAAAATATGGAATAAGGAGCCTGTGTAGTTTCCAAAAGATGCCCTAATGAATCTATGAGCCACGAGCCAAACTTCAAAAGGAATACAGCCACTTATTAGGAGCGACATATCGGCAATACTCCAATGCAGTCAAAACTGAGCTCCCGTAGGTTGCGTGCCCTCATGGCCCTCTTTACCCCCCTTCTCATTGGAACATGTCACAAATCACATTCTCCAATGAACCACTTTGATGGGTTGTGAAACCCTACACCCCTCCTACAGACTCCGGTAACCTAAGACACAGTCAGTAAAAGAAGCATTTGTGGAATGTAGTTTCAGTTATTACAATCAGCAACTCTGTCAATTCTCTCCCCAACCCCCCCCCCCCACCTGCTTATGGCAACTTGAAAGCTTTGCAAGTTGACAAAAGCCCTTTACAGCATAATAGTTGAACATTTGTGAATAGAACATATCTAGGCTCCATTCACTAACATCTGAAGGACAGCAGCCTTCTAAAAACCTCGAGGTTTCAGCCTTTGCATTCACTGCCGAAGTGTGACAAGTCATTTCGAAGCCACACCAACCCTCAACGCAACCATTAAAGCATTGCTTGATTCATAGCTGTCTTTCTTTCTTCTATGGGGAACAGCTGCCGCCTTTGGAAAACAGAGTTTTATTTTTTTTTCTCCATTTTTTTTTACTCCTTCTTCTTTAAAGGAATTCTAAATTGCCAATTCATCACCCAACAAAAGTGTTGCTTGTAGAAAGGTGCTTACTATTGACCTGGTAAGCAGGAGCGATTCTATAATGAGATTATCACAGCCCGTTGGCACCAGAGAAGCAGGAGAAATCAACAAAGATGGAACAATTGATTAAAGTGGAGTTTTTATTGGAGGAAAAGAAAAAAAAGAGCCTAGAAGCACAGGAGATGGGCTATTAAGAACTGAAGGGAGGGGGTGTGAGAAATCAGCGCGAACAAAATTGCCCAGGTTTTTCCCCCAAGAGCTGAAGAATAAAAAATGAGAAATGAATGAAAGAAATACTATTTCCATTTCCCCCTCTATGCTAGATTCGAGCTTTTTCCCAGCTAGGGAAGAGGGTGGATTTTCATCTATCCCAAAAGGTGGGGAAAATGCCTATATGATTTGAACGTAGAACTTAAGTGTTGGAAGGGACTGTGGAGGTCATCTAGTAGTGCACTGATTTTCAACCTTTTTTGAGCCGGGGCCCATTTTTTACATTTACGAAATCCTGGGGCACATTGAGCCCGGGGGGGAGGGGGGGCTAAAAAAAGTTTGGACAAAAAATTTCTCTCTCTTCCTCCCTTTCGCTCTATTTCTCTCTCCCTCCCTCTTTCTCTGCCTTCCTTCTTTCTCTCTCCATCCCTCTTTCTCTGCCTTCCTTCTTTCTCTCTCCATCCCTCTTTCTTTCTCTTCCTTCCTCCCTCTCTTTTTTGCTCTCTTTCTTTCTCTCTCCCTCCCTACCTCCCTCTAAGTCTTTCTCTCTCTCTCCTTCCCTCCCTCTCTTTCTTTCTCTCTCTTGCTTTCTCTCTCTTTCTTGTTCTCTTTCTCTCTCTCTCTTGCTTGCTTTCTCTCTCTGAGCTTCGCGGCACACCTGACCATGTCTCACGGCACACTAGTGTGCCCCGGCACACTTGTTGAAAAACACTGATCTAGTGTAGCTCCCTGCACGAGCCGGAGAGTGTATAATATTTCAGACAATTGGTTGTTCAATCTCTCCTTTTTTATTGGGGGTGGGGAAGGGAGATATATATTTTTAAATTTTTCTCCATCATACAATAAAACATATATAGAATAATAAAAAAAAACACAGCTTCATTGCCTAAAGATAATTGATAACACTTCCTTCTCAAGTAAAACATTTTAAGGAGCATCCTAAATTACATTTTCCATTTAAATCTTCCTTTCTTCCTATCTTCCTTTCTCAACTATTTAAAACTAATTAAATATCAAAAACATTATAGAAATCATGAACTAATATTTCTATTCATCTATACATTTACAGTTCCCTTATCTACTAAAATTCCTTATCTCCAAGCTTTAAAAAATATGGCATAACACTTTAGCTTTTATCTAATTTAACCTTTTAAAATCTTTGGGGGAAAGATCAAAAGCAACATGAGAAAATATTATTTCACTGAAAGAGTAGTAGATCTTTGGAACAAACTTCCAGCAGACGTGGTTGGTAAATCCACAGTAACTGAATTTAAACATGCCTGGGATAAACATATATCCATTGTAAGATAAAATACAGAAAATAGTATAAGGGCAGACTAGATGGACCAGGAGGTCTTTTTCTGCCGTCAGACTTTTATGTTTCTATGTGTTATATTGTGCTGTCGACATTCCTTTTTTCGTCATCTTGGTCTTTACCCCCCTAATATCTCATATATCACTTCAAAAATAATTTTAAAATTCTTAACCATTTTTAATTTCCACCCATTCATAAAACTGTCCCCAGATTTTATAGTAGTCAGAATCTTCTTTATCCTTAAGTTTAAAAGAAAGTCTATTCATTCCAGCACATTCTAAAATCTTACGTAGTATTTCTCTTTCATATTCAATTTCCAATTTTGTGCATATACTATTTTGGCTGCTGTCTTCTTGAAAACTTCCAGTATTGGAACTACCCACTCCTTCTGGGCTAAAGTCATTCCACTGATCCTATATCATTTCAGACAGGAAGGGAGGGAGGGAGGGAGGAAGGAAAGAAGGAAAGGAAGGAAGGAAGGAAGGAAGGAAGGAAGGAAGTGTAACAGGGTTGGAAGAGAGCTAGGAGGTATTCCAGTCCAACAAGAAGCAATGGATGGAAACTAATCAAGGAGCGACTCAACTCAGAAGACAGTCTCTCAGATGGCTGGGATTAAAGGGGGAATGGCAGGAAACTGGTCAGGCCTTCGTGCTGCTCTCAAATTTCCTGGGAAATTTTTCTGGGCTCGGGTTCTTAAGTAGAAAATAGTTCTTAAGTAGAGGCAAAAAAAATCTTAAACACCCGGTTCTTATCTAGAAAAGTTCTTAAGTAGAGGCGTTCTTACTTATTTATTTTGTCGAACAAGCGTGGGATTGTAGTTTGTATAAGCATAACATAAGTAGTAAATAATGATAAAAGAAGACAAATAGGGCAGTAGGACAGGGGCGGTAGGCACAATGGTGCGCTTACGCACGGCCCTCACAGACCTCTTAGAAAAGGGGAGAGGTCAACAGTAGACAATATGAGGTTAAAGATTTTGGGGTTTGGGGAAGAAACCACAGAGTCATGTAGTGAGTTCCAGGTGTTGATCACTCTGTTGCTGAAGTCGTATTTTCTGCAGTCGAGTTCGGAGCAGTTTACGTTAAGTTTGAATCTGTTACCTGCTCGTGTGTTGTTGTGATAGAAGGTGAAGTAGTCACTAACGGGAAGGACATTTTGATATATGATTTTATGAACTACAGTTAGATCAGATCAGAGGCGACGTAGTTGTAAATTGTAAATAATTACAGTATTTCAAGTCTGATGGAGTAAGGTTTTTGTGCAGATAGGCATTTTTCATCTATTTTTTTCCCTTCCTACACCCCCAACGTCATTATGCCCTGCCTCCTCCTCCTTCTCTCCTCCAACCATTCTGCGAAAGCCAGAGAATTGCATTTATTTCTATACGATATTAATTCTATAAATTGGGAAAGGATAATTATGTTTATGTGCATCGGTCCAAACACACACGGTGGCGTTCAAGTGTGACCCATTCCTCCCGTGTTGCTAATGAAACTTTTCCAAGGTTGCGACAGAGGGAGAAAAAAACCCAACGCACAATTATTATTTTTTCCCCCATCCATTTGAGAGCAGCAACGGTTGAAAGAAATTGAAAAGAGACTTCAGGAACAGCAATCGTCTTGTTTGGTTGATAAGCGACAAGGAGCGTCTGCGTCTTCTGATATTTTTGAATCACGCAGTTGAGGAGACATCTTGAATCTGTGGTTAAGAAGGGCTGGACACACACAGACATACAGGTCAAATGAGCCCTTTGGCACACACACACACACACACACACACACACACACACACAGGGGGGTGTTGAAATGTCTTTCTTACCAGGCATATTCAGAGAGAAAATAATAAAAGAAGATACAAGGATTCTCCAGAAAGTAAGATTACAGGGCATGTAGATTACAAGGAATGTTCACGGGGGAAGTTGATCTTACTATTGCAGTTGTGGTGAACCTTTTTTCCCTTGGGTGCCAGGAGAGTGTGCAAACTCCAGAGGGTCGGAGCCGACACAGAGAAGGCTCTTCCCCTGGATCCCACCAGACGGCATTGTTTAGTCAACGGGACCCGGAGAAGACCAACTCTGTGGGATCTAACCGGCCGCTGGGATTCGTGCGGCAGAATAAATATAATTATAAATATAATTAATATAAATATAAAAAGCTGGGTTGTTTTCATGTAACAATCCAATATTAAAACAACTAAAAAACCCTTATTATAAAACCAAACATACATACAAACATACCATGCATAAAATTGTAAAGGCCTAGGGGGAAAGAATATCTCAGTTCCCCCATGCCTGGCGGCAGAGGTGGGTTTTAAGGAGCTTACGAAAGGCAAGGAGGGTGGGGGCAATTCTAATCTCTGGGGGGAGCTGGTTCCAGAGGGTCGGGGCCGCCACAGAGAAGGCTCTTCCCCTGGGTCCCGCCAAACAACATTGCTTAGTTGATGGGACCCGGAGAAGACCAACTCTGTGGGACCTAACCGGTCGCTGGGATTCGTGCGGCAGAAGGCGGTCTCACAGGTATCCTGGTCCGGTGCCATGAAGGGCTTTATAGGTGATGATCAACACTTTGTATTGTGACCGGAAACTGATCGGCAACCAATGCAGGCTGCGGAGTGTTGGAGTAATATGGGCATATTTGGGAAAGCCCATAATTGCTCTCGCAGCTGCATTCTGCACGATCTGAAGTTTCCGAATACTCTTCAAAGGTAGCCCCATGTAGAGAGCATTACAGTAGTCGAACCTCATCATACCACCTTCTCCCGCGAACATTCCCCGTGAGAGCTATGTGCCTTGTAAACTTACTTTCTGGATAACCCTCGTAGATACTTGATCTTACATATCGTCACAGCAGCCAGAAATATTTATGCACAAAACTGGAAAACAGACTCAATACCAACAATGATAACTGTAGTGACGAAAATTTTGGGAGCGGCGGAGATGAGCAAATTAACTATGGAAATTCAGGATAAAAATGAAACAGACTTTTATAAAACAGGGGATAGATGGTACATTTGGCTAAAGCAAAAAAAAAAATTGAAATTTATTATAAACGAGCTTCGTGCAACATCATAACAAATCCATTATAATACACTATTCTACGAGGGTCTTCCAGCAAGTAATGCACCCCGTTTTTTTCCTTCAACAATTATTTATTGAATGCAATGAAACTTACACACCAGAAAGAATGATGTTTCTTCTACACGCCCTATTTTTCCACATAATCTCCATCCCGTTCTATGGCCTTCCTCCAGCGAGACACAAGGGAAGGTCTTAGGCATAAAACGTATCAGGAAAGACTTAATGAACTCAATCTGTATAGTCTGGAGGACAGAAGGAAAAGGGGGGACATGATCGAAACATTTAAATATGTTAAAGGGTTAAATAAGGTTCAGGAAGGAAGTGTTTTTAATAGGAAAGTGAACCCAAGAACCAGGGGACACAATCTGAAGTTAGTTGGGGGAAAGATCAAAAGCAATGTGAGAAAATATTATTTCACTGAAACAGTAGTAGATCCTTGGAACAAACTTCCAGCAGACGTGGTTGGTAAATCCACAGTAACTGAATTTAAACATGCCTGGGATAAACATACTGTATATCCATTGTAAGATAAAATACAGGAAATAGTATAAGGGCAGACTAGATGGACCATGAGGTCTTTTTCTGCCGTCAGTCTTCTATGTTTCTATGTTTCTAAGTTTCTAAGGGCATGTATGCCCTGTCGGTACCACTCCTTGTTCTGGTCACAAAGCCATTTCTGCACTTCGAGCTCTGCCAAACTGTCTTCTAATGTCCTCACCCTCTGTGCCCAGCGACTAACCGTACTTCTGTCGACTGCAGATTCTCCCTAAACTGTACACAATCTGTACACAAACAGCTTCTTTCTGCAGTGAGAAATTCAATGACAATACGCTGCTTGTAACGTACATCACTTACAGACGCCATTTCGAAACACTGCTGCAGCTACGCTATCTGAAGAAATGCAAAATTTACACACGCACTCCTGACAATTCATACAATGTATATCTAAAGTTTTGCATTTGTACCATTACTGTCGGCTGAGAAAAAAAAAGTGGTGCATTTCTTTCTGGGCGACCTTGGTATGTTATAATCTTTCACTTTCTGCATATTGATTAATATAATATGCCTATTTAAACCTGGAGACTAAATGAAATAGCGGTTGGAATTGTAATAGGTGACTCAATCTATAGGAATTAACAAATTTATAATAATTACAGTGTAAATAATTAAGTAATTAACAGTAATAGGCTGTTAAGGGAAAATGAACTCGTTTTATCGGTCCACATTTGTTGCCTTGATTGTAAGCTATGTTTATAGTTTGGTAGATGTTACACATCTCTCTTTTGGGGTCTTTTTTCCTTGTTTTGTGTATACTGTGTGTCTTTCTTTTTAATGGAAAATTTAATAAAGATTTTTTTAAAAAAAGGAATTTCTTTTATCCGAGACAGAAGGAGGCGAAGGTTTTTGAGGATTCTGCTCACGTGCCTTCTGCCGTGGTGGGTAGCGGAGATGAAATCTGTTTTGGAGAGTGAGAGGTGAGATGATATCCTTGCCTGCCTCTTGTCCAAACAGGCAGGCGAAGAGAACAAACAAGAGAAGAACCAGAGCAATCTGTGGCCCAGGCTGTCATTTCCATCAACCTGTGTGATGCCTCCGCTGGCTGGGAGCCTCGCCTTGATTTAAGTCTTGATTTAATCCAAAGGCTTTTATTTTCCCCCTGTTCTTCAGATTGGCCTCTGCAAAGCTTTGCTAGCTGCTCTTCGTTATTAAAGGAGGCAAGGATTCAGCAAAGGGCGCTGATGTGTGTTGTGGTTAGCTCTGGCCCAGCTCCTGCCCCAAGGACTGTGGATGTGGGGGAGACATCCACATGCTGCAGGCCTGTTTTGCCCCCGGTGGAATCTGCTGATGAAGGCTCCTCTGACCAAGAAGACATGAGTGACAGGGAGGAGGAGAGTGGGGCAAACAGCTCAGAAGGAGATCAATTATCTAGCTCCTCCTTGGATTCAGAACAAGAGTTAATGATACAGTCACGCATGCGGAGAGTGATGCATAGGCAGCAACAACTGAGAGATTATTATCAAAGAAAATGAGGCCATCTGTGGTTGGGTGGGGCTGTGGTCATTAGTGAGGCTGCTATAAATAGCAGCCTGCGGGTTTGGCCATTGTGGAGGATTATCTGATCGTTGTGTTTCGTGACTGCTTTACTGACTTTGACCTTTTGTGTGCTGATTTTCCCCCGCTTTGAAACTAAACCAGGGCAAAGTGTGTTTCACTTTGTGAAAGAAGAAGGACTGTGAATTGCCTCACAGCTGCAAGATAAGTATCAACAAAACTGATAAGGGACTTGTACAAATTACCAGTTTGTTTGGAGACCAGTGCTCTTTGCTACACCAAAAGAGGGCTTGGTTTAAGTGAATTTTCATTATAAAGAACATTGTTTTGAATTTTCCAACGTGTGTGTGTGTCTGGAATTTGTACCTGTGAATTTTTGGGAGGAGTCTACCAGAGAGCCCGACAGAACAAAGTGGAGGCGTTGAAGTTTCCCCCTGGGATGAGACACCATCAGGAAAGTCTTCGGAGAGGGGCGGCATACAAATCTAATAAATAAATAAATAACTCCAATGATTGGGAGTTGGAAAAACAATCCGAGAAGAAAATGACAGCAATAGCACTTACACTGACTTAGCGGAGATTGGAAAACCAGCCAATAGATTTCAGAGATGTGTTGCTTTCCAGATTTCTACAGTACTTTGCTGTGGTTCCCGAGTGGCCTTTTCTTTCCCAATGCCGGTAGTCCTTGACTTACAACCATTTGATTAGGGAATGTTCAGTCACAATAGTGCTGAAAAAACCTGACTTCGAGCAATAGCAGTAGCACTTATATACCGCTTCACAGTGCTTGACAACCCTCTCTAAAGTGGTTGACCAAGTTAACCTATTGGCTCTAACAACCCGGGTCCTCATTTTACCGACCTTGGAAGGATGGAAGGCTGAGTCATCCTTGAGCTTGTGAGAATCGAACTGCTGGTAGTCGGAAGAGTGTGCCTGCATTTCTTTCCTTCTTTCCTTCTTTCCTTCTTTCCTTCCTTCTTTCCTTCCTTCCTTCCTTCCTTCCTTTTCTCTCTCTCTCTCCAACCCACAACACCCACCTCTATCTAGCTATCTGAGTGATATTGCTATTGTTTTCTTCTTGGGTTGCTATTCTATTTTGTTCTGTTCTGTTCTACTCTGACATCTATTCTATTCTATTCTATTCTACCCTACCTTATTCTATTCTACTCTGTTCTACTCTATTCCATTCCATTCCATCCCACCCCATCCTCTATTCTATTCTATCCTATCCTATCCCATCTCATCCCCTTTTCTCCCCCATCCCTCCCCTATTCTATTCTATTCTATTCTATTCTACTCTATTCTATCTCATTCCATCCTATTTCAAAAAGAAGCTTGTCATCAAACACCTGGACGAAAATGTTCTTCTCCTTCAACCATCCATTTCCCATCCAGCCAAAAGAACACCCAGTAAGACAAGCCAACATCTGGATAAGATTTTGGTTTTTTTAAATCTACAAACCTGTCTAGACTCGGATATAACAAAGTGGCCTGGAAAACAGTTGAGACTCTAAAAACAACGAAACCCCTGACCTACGAGATTCCCAGCTCAGCTTCCTTTGCTTGGATTCCCCTTCCAGCAGAGCTGGAAGTAGAACGAATCATTTTGCAGGGGGTTGCGTTCGAAAGCCCGAAGCTTTCTCTCTCCGCTCTTCGACAAAAGCTTTGATAGCTTTCCTCCCATGCTGGGAGAACCGAGCGTTCACCTCGCTGGTGCATAGATGCGCAAGATTGAATCCGTGCACGCATGCTTTCATAGACCGGAGAACGTAGACTAAGAGAGAATGTACGGAACGCTTGGCTTTCGGCTCCCTGCCGCTTGCATGTCGATAATAAAAAAATCTCCTTAGAAGTTGCCATTGGCAGAGAGGAATAAATATTTATGGCCCTTCACTTTTCACTTAACTGAGAGTGACTAGCCTTCTTTTGTTAATCTTGCTTGTTCTGGCAGCTCTGCCTCGCAAGGGCAGTCAGGACAGCTGCTTTATCCCCAAATCAAAATTTCAATCTCTCTAACCCCGGCTTTCTCTCTTAATCAACAGTAGAAACTCAGGCACATCAACAACAAGATGGGCATCATTTGCTACCAGGTCATTTTAAGATCAGATGCTTTTTATTATTCAGAACATAAGAAGAGCCCTGCTGAATCAGGCCAAAGCCCATCGAGTCCAGCATTCTGTGTCATATTTAACTGATCGTCCATTAAGACTCCAAGGTCCCTCTCACAGTTAGTTTTTTAAGCCTGGTTTTGCTTAATCTGTACTTGTATCTTTGGTTTATCCTGCCCAAGTGTAAAATGTTGCTTTTCTCGACATTAATAATAATAATAATTTATTAGATTTGTATGCCGCCCCTCTCCGAAGACTCATAAATTTCATGTTGTTGAATAGGGCCTATTGTTTAAGTCTATCAAGATCCTTTAGGATTTTGGATCTAAACATGTTGTGGTTAGCTCTGGCCCAGCTCCTGCCCCAAGGACTGTGGATGTGGGGGAGACATCCACATGCTGCAGGCCTGTTTTGCCCCCGATGGAATCTGCTGATGAAGGCTCCTCTGACCAAGAAGACATGAGTGACAGGGAGGAGGAGAGTGGGGCAGACAGCTCAGAAGGAGATCAATTATCTAGCTCCTCCTTGGATTCAGAACAAGAGTTAATGATACAGACACGCATGCGGAGAGCGATGCATAGGCAACAACAACTGAGAGATTATTATCAAAGAAAATGAGGCCACCTGTGGTTGGGTGGGGCTGTGGTCATTAGTGAGGCTGCTATAAAGAGCAGCCTGTGGGTTTGGCCATTGTGGAGGATTATCTGATGGTTGTGTTTTGTGACTGCTTTACTGACTTTGACCTTTTGTGTGCTGATTTTTCCCCGCTTTGAAACTAAACCAGAGCAAAGTGTGTTTCACTTTGTGAAAGAAGGACTGTGAATTGCCTCACAGCTGCAAGCTAAGTATCACAGAACTGATAAGGGACCTGTACAAATTACCAGTTTGTTTGGAGACGAGTGCTCTTTGCTATACCAAAAGAGGGCTTGGTTTAAGTGAATTTTCATTATAAAGAACATTGTTTTGAATTTTCAAACGTGTGTGTGTCTGAAATTTGTACCTGTGAATTTTTGGGAGGAGTCTACCAGAGAGCCCAACAGAACAAAACATAAGCAACCTCTTAAGCCACCAATTGATTTCACTCGGGACTTTTGCATCAAGCTTTGGGGGACACCATTATGTCATTAACTAATGAGCCGGGGTGGCACAGTCGTTGGAGTACAGCACTGCAGGCTACTTTAGCTAACTGCTAGCTGTCGTTCAGCAGTTCAAGTCTCAGCACCCGCTCAAGGTAGACTCAGACTTTCATTCTTACAAGGTGGGTCAAATGAGGACCCAGATTGTTGGGGACAAGAGGCTGATTCTGTAAACTGCTTAGAGAGCGAGGTGGGTAAAATGAAAACCCAGATTGTTGGGGGCAATACGCCGAGTTGTAAACTGCTTAGAGAGGGCTGTAAAATCACTATGAAGTGGTATATAAGTCTAAATGCTATTAGCAATTTTACATTGAGTCCTCTGGAAAGATTGCTTTGCGAACAGGAGTGTGACTGCCAATTGGCTTCTGAGAACCCCCGCTAATGAAGAGTTGGGTGTAAGTGTAATATTTCCCCTGCCCTTAATTGTAAAGTTCATTGGCTGTCGCTCAAACCCGCCAGAACGACAAAGTCCCAGCGATCAATTAAGCTGCAGCTTAATGCCACCTTCGTTCCTAAAGAGGGATAGAGATAAGCCCTTTTTAGCATTTGCCCAACCTCAGGAGGTGCGCTTAAAAGCTACTCAAACTGTGCTCCTCGCTGCCAACTGCAACATTAGCTCCTGGGCTTGACAAGCCCGAAGATTGATACGGTGGCAGACATGGCTGCAAGCGATTGTTCGCCAAGGAAGCTTCTTTTCGATTTGAGAATGGGAATGGAGAAAGGACAGCTTTGCTTCTTCCTGGGATGGCAAGAGGAGGGAGTTGCCAAGTTTTTAACCAGAGCCCGGATTCTTTTGACGGATGCTAATTTTACCCCGAGGCCCAGAATTGACGTCAAAGAGGCCAGGCATGGCAATGTAGGTCCACGTTCTCTGCCATCTGGATGTAGAACTGCAGCAAAGGGGATGCCAGCTGTTCCTTCCTCCCAGCGGAGCCTGTTCTGACCCAACACCCCAAACTCTCTGAAGTGAACTCGAAAGATTCCTTTATTAGGAAGCCCTGGCAAGGAGCTTCTCTGTTCAGCGGGAAAAATGGTTGTCTGCCCCACCTGTCCATCTCCGCCCCCTGCCTTTTATCCCCAGAGCTAGGGTGGGGCTTTGCTAGCAGCGGTGACTTTTCAGTTCCAAGGACCGGCCCATAGATTTCCACTGCTCTCCTCTCCTCTGCCTTCTGCGCATCAGGCACAGGACCCAGCTGTTCCTCCTCTCTCTCATCAGCCACCTCCAGACCTGGGAGCTGTTGACTCTCCATCTGAGGGCTGACGGACGGCCCAGGCTCCGCCTTTGTCTCTCTCCTTGTGCCATCTCCATTCCCTTAGGTTGCCTTGATGCTGAGCTTGACTCCCACGCCTTCTCCTCCTCCTCCTCTGATTCGGCTGCTGGTGGCTCTGGCAGCCGACAGGACACAACACTATGATTGTGACTACAGGCCTCACAGTTTACGGATTGTAATTTTAGTATTGTAGTCTGTGTGCAATCGACAGATGAGATTTTATCATAGGTTTTATCTGTTATTTATTATTTTATTGTATAACTTTGGATTGCATATTTGATGAGTGTTTTCGTTAGTTCTGGTCTCTGACGGTAATAAATTGAATTGAAGCTGTGATTGCTCATACAGTCAACCAGATATTTAGACCGGATTTGGCTTTTTTATCCACTTGTTGAGGTGGATAAAGGACCTAGGATAGGCAGGATGTTATAGGATGTTAAAGGAATTGTCAGAGGATGTCAGCTGTTTCAAGTCAAGCTGCCTATTGCAATTGTCCGGTGATGATTTTGTCAAGGCTAATAATGCTCATGTCTTTTTCTTCTTCTTCTTCTTCTTCTTCTTCTTCTTCTTCTTCTTCTTCTTCTTCTTCTTCTTCTTCTTCTCCTCCTCCTCATTATTATTATTAATAATAATAATAATAATAATAATAATAATAATAATAATAATAATAATAATAATATTTGGATAGATTTCTAAGGAAGTTAATGAGAACTCCATGAAGTTCTCAGGCATTGATTTTATCATAGACCTTATCTGTTATTTATTAGATTTATTAGATATTTACAGATTTCCACTGCTCTCTTCTTCTGCCTTCTGCGCATCTGTGCGTCAGGCACAGGACCCAGCTATTCTTCCTCTCATCAGCCACCTCCAGACCTGGGAGCTGTTGACTCTCCATCTGAGGGCTGACGGACGGCCCAGGCTCCACCTTTGTCTCTCTCCTTGTGCCATCTCCATTCCCTTAGGTTGCCTTGATGCTGAGCTTGACTCCCACGCCTTCTCCTCCTCCTCCTCCTCTGATTCGGCTGTTGGTGGCTCTGGCAGCCGACAGGACACAACACTATGATTGTGACTACAGGCGTCACAGTTTATGGATTGAAATTTTAGTATTGTAGTCTGTGTGCAATCGACAGATGAGATTTTATCATAGGTTTTATCTGTTATTTATTATTGATAAGTGTTTTCGTTAGTTCTGGTCTCTGATTGTAATAAATTGAATTGAAACTGTGATTGCTCATACAGTCAACCAGATGTTTAGACCGGATTTGGCTTTTTTTCATTTTTTATTTTTATAAGGTTTATTTAACAAACCAACATATAAACAACATACAAACATTAAACATTTACATTACCCTATATGCATAAAGATTAATCTTTTACAATTCTATTTACTATACATTATATTCCTTTACTGCTAGTTTTCCTTTCCCCCCCAATCCAGTTGTACAGTTTCTCCCACGCTCTGTAGTAGTCCTTATTTTGTTGATTTTGTATTTCATACATTAATTTACTTAATTTGGCGCAGTCTAACATTTTTTTAATCACCATCTCTTCATTTGGAGTCTTTTCTTGCTTCCAGACTTGTGTGAATGCCAATCTTGCCGATGTAAGTATATGATTTATTAAATAATAATTTTCTTTACTGTGTTGGCCTCTAATTATTTCTAATAAATACATTTCTGGTTTCGTCTCTAATTTGTAATCCAATATTTCTTTTTTATCCACTTGTTGAGGTGTATAAAGGACCTAGGATAGGCAGGATGTTATAGGATGTTAAAGGAATTGTCAGAGGATGTCAGCTGTTTCAAGTCAAGCTGCCTATTGCAATTGACCGGTGGTGATTTTGTCAAGGCTAATAATGCTCTCTTCTTCTTCTTCTTCTTCTTCTTCTTCTTCTTCTTCTTCTTCTTCTTCTTCTTCTTCTTCTTCTTCTTCTTCCTCCTCCTCCTCCTCCTTCCTTCTTCTTCTTCTTCTTCCTTCTTCTTCCTCCTCCTCCTTCTTCCTTCTTCTTCTTCTTCCTCCTCCTCCTCCTTCTTTCTTCTTCTTCTTCTTCTTCTTCCTCTTCTTCTTCTTATTATTAATAATAACAACAACAATATTTGGATAGAAGATTTCTAAGGAAGTTAATGAGAACTCCATGAAGTTCTCAGGCATTGATTTTATCATAGATCTTATCTGTTATTTATTAGATTTATTAGATATTTACAGATTTCCACTGCTCTCTTCTTCTGCCTTCTGCGCATCTGTGCGTCAGGCACTGGACCCAGCTATTCCTCCTCTTCTTATCAGCCACTATTGATTCTCCATCTGAGAGATGATGGACTGCCCAGGCTCCACCTCTGTCTCTGTCTCTTTCTTTCTCTTTGCCAACTCCATTCCCTCTTCCTCCTCAGAACTCCCAGGTTGCCCTGATGCTGACCCGGCCCCCACGCCGGCCCCCTCCTTTGATTCGGCTGTGGTGGAAGAGTCGGCAGCCGAGAGGCCACAACAGAGCCTGGCTTTGCTCCTGGGCTCTCCCAAAATGGAACGGGGCAATTTGTCACAGCCAATTCACTGCGATTAACTCACCACAGCCAACTTGCTGCAGGACAATTTGACAATTCAATTTAATTATTCAGAATATTTTTTTTAATTAAATGTTTGTCATCTGCATCTAATTCTGTTCCTCCTTTTGCATCCTCTCTTGAATGATTGTGTTCTACCATTTCTTTGATATTGGTGTCTGTCAGTGTGCTAGATGATAGACAGGTGGGTAGGTAGGTAGATATAGGCAGATAGGTAGGTAGGTAGGTAGGTAGGTAGGTAGGTAGATAGATAGATAGATAGATAGATAGATAGATAGATAGATAGATAGAGACAGGCAGGCAGGCAGGCAGAGACAGAAATAGATAATAGATGATAATAGATTGATAGATAATAAATAGAAACATAGATAGACAATAAATAGAAACATAGATAGATAGATAGATAGATAGAAGATAGATAGATAGATAGATAGATAGAAGATAGATAGTAGATAGACAGACAGACAAATAGATATAGATGATAGATAGATAGATGATAGATAGGTAGGTAGGTAGGCGGGTAGGTAGATAGATAGATAGATATTAATGACGATCTTTGCTCCCCAGTCTAGATCCCTAGCTGATCTTCAGATCTCCAGCGACCTGTGGACTTCCCTCCGATTGCCGAAAAAAATCAGCTTCCTCTCTTGGCTTCAGACTCACGCTTTTTGCTGCCTGTCGAAATTGATTCTCATTCGCTTTCATCTCAATGTCACTGGTCTTTGGTAGTAATGTTTGCAAAGGGACTATTGATTTGTTCAAAACCAGCTGATTGCTTGGGAAGCCGAAGCTCAGGAGCAGGGGGCAACGGAGAGGGTGGCAGACAGAACATGCAAGGGGTTTCTGCAGGGGGGGAGGAGGAGGAGGAGGAAGAGGAGGAGGAAGAGGAGGAAGAGGAGGAAGAGGAGGAAGAGGAGGAAGAGGAAGAGAAGGATTGTGGGGTCTTTGTTGTTCTCTAATCTTGGTTATTTCCCTGCAGATGTTACAGGACCCAACTATGTAATGTCATCAGTGCTAGTAGAGAGTTGGAATTGCAGGGAGGAAGAGGAGGAGGAGGATGAGGAGAAGGAGGAGGAAGAGGAAGAGGAAGAGAAGGGTTGTGGGGTCTTTGTTGCTCTCTAATCTTGGTTATTTCCCTGCAGATGTTTCATGACCCAACTATATAATGTCATCAGTGTTAGTAGAGAGTTGGATTTGCAGGGAGGAAGAGGAGAAGGAGGAGGAGGAGGAGGAAAAGGACTTGTGGTGGGTTTTTTTTTAGAATATAATAGAATTCTTTATATACAAGTGTAATTGGACACACAAGGAATTTGTCTTTGGTGCAGATGTTCTCAGTGTATATAAAAGAAAACATACATTTTTCAAGAATCATGAGGTCCAACACTTAATGATTGTCATAGGGGTCAAATAAGCAATGAGGACACAATCCATATTAATAAAAATCTTAAGGATGCAAGCAACAAGTTGCAGTCATACAGTCATAAGTGGGAGGAAATGGGTGATATGGGAATGATGAGAAAAAAACTAGTAGTAATAGTAATGCAGACTTAGTAAATAGTTTGAAAGTGGTGCAGGAATTCTTTGTTTAGCAGAGTGATGGCGTTCGGGAAAAAAACTGTTCTTGTGTCTAGTTGTCTTGGCGTGCAGTGCTCTGTAGCGACGTTTTGAGGGTAGGAGTTGAAACAGTTTGTGTCCAGCATGTGAGGGGTCAGTCAATATTTTCCCCGCCCTCTTTTTGACTCGTGCAGTATCCAGGTCCTCAATAGAAGGCAGGTTGGCAGCCATTGTTTTTTTTGCAGTTCTGATTCTCCTATGAACTCTGTGTCAGCCTCGTTGGGTTGCAGAACCAAACCAGACTGAGGTTGTGGGGTCCTTGGTGCTTTCTGAGCTGGCTACCCTGAGGCTTTCGAAGTTGCATATGTGGCTTTGCGTGGGGGGGGAGGGGCTTTGTGAAACCCAACACTGAAAAAAACAGAAATTGACTTCTTCCATCGGGTTCTCCACTTTTGAAAACTATTTCAAAAGGGGCCCAAAACCAAAGACCTACAAAAGCCATGGAGCGTTAAAAAACCCACCTTTTCCCCCCCTCTTTGCAATATTTTACCCCAATGTTCAAGTTGTCCTGCTCTTCATTATTATCCAGGGAGTTGGCCTTCTCCGGGTCCCATCAACTAAACAATGCCGTTTGGCGGGACCCAGGGGAAGAGCCTTCTCTGTGGCGGCCCCGACCCTCTGGAACCAGCTCCCCCCAGAGATTAGAACTGCCCCCACCCTCCTCGCCTTTCGTAAACTCCTTAAAACCCACCTTTGCCGTCAGGCATGGGGGAACGGAAACATCTCCCCCGGGCCTATACAGTTATGTATGGTATGCTTGTATGTATGTTTGCTTTTAATAATGGGTTTTTTAGTGTTTCTTTTAAATTATTAGATTTGTTATATATTGCAGTGATTTTCAACCTTTTTTGAGCCATGGCACATTTTTTACATTTACAAAACCCTGGGGCACATTGAGCGGGGGGAGGGGGGGCTAAAAAAAGTTTGGACAAAAAAATTATCTCTCTCTCTTCCTCCCTTTTGCTCTATTTCTCTCTCCCTCCCTCTTTCTCTCCCTTCCTTCTTTCTCTCTCCATCCCTCTTTCTTTCTCTTCCTTCCTTCCTCTTTTTTGCTCTCTTTCCCTCTCCCTCCCTACCTCCCTCTATATCTTTCTCTCTCTCTCTATTGCTTTCTTTCTCTCTCTCTCTCTTGCTTTCTCTCTCATTCTCTTTCTCTCTCTCTCTCTTTCTCTCTCTTGCTTTCTTTCTCTCTTGCTTTCTTTCTCTCTCTGAACTTCACGGCACACCTGACCATGTCTCACGGCACACTAGTGTGCCGCGGCACACTGGTTGAAAAACACTGATATATTGTTTATTATTGCTGTGAGCCGCCCCGAGTCTACGGAGAGGGGCGGCATACAAATCTAATAAATAAATAAATAAATAAATAAAAGTTATTTTCAGCTGTTGATACATCACCACGACATGTCCTCCTTCCCACCATCCTATCCACCCAGGCAAAGGGGTCAACTCAATTTCCTAACTGCCATCATCTGCATGACAATTTCTGCCTTCCGGCAGGCTTTTAAAACACTCAATGAGTTTGTGTTGCCATGGTGTGCTTTTGGAGTGCATTTGACGCGGTGGGATTGTTTTAGAACTCCTGTTTCGTCTAAAGCTAAGAGTTTCTTCTTTGCCACGTAAACGGGCACAGGTTGCGATGCCGGATGGTGGAAGAAGCGGGGGGGGTGGGGAGGCCACGAAGAGTTGAATTGTCCTCATGTTCTTGGGCTTGAAGAGTTGAAGAAAAAAGCTTCAAGATGGCCTTCATAATCGGATTAACAGATTGAAGGAAGGAGTATTTATCTATCTATCTATCTATCTATCTATCTATCTATCTATCTATCTATCTATCTATCTATCTATCTATCTATCTATCTATCTATCTATCTATCTATCTATTGGATTTGTATGCTGCCCCTCTCCGGAGACTCGGGGCGGCTAACAGCAATAATAAAAACAATGTGCAATAATAATCCAATAAATACTAAAAACGATTAAAAACCCATTAATATAAAAAACCAAACATACAGACAGACATACCATATATAAAATTGTAAAGGCCTAGGGGGAAAGAGCATCTCAATTCCCCCATGCCTGGCGGCAGAGGTGGGTTTTAAGTAGCTTACGAAAGGCAAGGAGGGTGGGGGCAATTCTAATCTTTGGGGGGAGTTGGTTCCAGAGGGCCGGGGCCGCCACAGAGAAGGCTCTTCCCCTGGGTCCCGCCAAGCGGCATTGTTTAGTTGACGGGACCCGGAGAAGACCCACTCTGTGGGACCTAACTGGTTGCTGGGATTCGTGCAGCAGAAGGCGGTCCCTGAGATAATCTGGTCCGGTGCCATGAAGGGCTTTATAAGTCATAACCAACACTTTGAATTGTGACCGGAAACTGATCGGCAACCAATGCAGACTGCGGAGTGTTGGTGTAACATGGGCATATTTGGGGAAGCCCATGATTGCTCTCTGAGCTGCATTCTGCACGATCTGAAGTTTCCGAACAAGAGGCAGAGTGGTGAAATAGTTAGGGTCTCAAATTTAGAGTGATCGAGAAAAAAAGGAGTGATTGGGGGAAAAAAAGCTACATTCAGAGTATAAGACACACCCAAATTATCAGCCTCTATTAGGGAGGAAAAAGGTGCATCTTATACTCCAAAAAATACGGTGCTTTTTTGTTGTTGTTCCAAAGGGTGATTATTTTTCCCCTTCAGGCTTCATAAATAAGTAAAGGGAAACTGAGAAAACAACAAAAAACAACTCCCCAGATCATCTTGGAACGAAATTGAAAGCCGTGTTCTGAGATCTCGCTGCCTGCATTGCTCCAAAGTATAAAACACTCGGCAGATGAAGGTGCTTTGAGGTGTATTTGTGCCTGTCTGCTGGGAACCAGCGATGACTAAACCGTGACGAGATATTTTCCCCAGCTAAGGACAGATTCTGAGCTGCCTGAGCCAGGAAGAAATATGTTTGCTCCAGGAACATCTCTCTCTCTCTCTCTCTGTATTTCACACCACACTGAAATTATGGAGGGCAGGGGATAAAGGCATAGGGGCCTTTCCTTCACGGGGATTTATTTTCCCTTCTGTTGAGAAAAGCTTCAAGCCAGGCTGTGCTTTGGAAATTAAAATGCCCGCACTGTGATAGCGGTACCATAGGCTCAAGAATATATTAATGAAACAAGTTGACACAACAGGCTGTGTTTCACCTTTACTAGGTGTTCTGTCTGGGTCACTCCAGAAGCCAATACCAACCCAGAAAGAGAAGCCAGACACACTGGTAAAAGGCAAAGGCAGTGTTATAAAATTCAAGAAAAACACAGGTAAAAGAAAATGTCCTTACAAACAGGAAAACGCTGTATCTTCAGATATATCCACGAAGGCAAAAGTCCATGCAGCAATACAGAATTCTTGCTGCCAAGCCGAGGCTGTAGATAGCAGAGCTACACCTCCCACGGGTCTTCCAAAGCTGCTGGGCCACAAGCCAGGAACAGAGACGCCGAGAAACAAGACAGGATAACGCAACTCCAAACTGGTAACACTCCACATGGCTTCAAGGGCTTGCCTGCCTTTTAAACCCTGCTAAGGAGGACCACACCCAAACCCAGCTGTTCCTAATTCAGTGCTGATAATGCTTCTTTAATTGCCCCTTTCTTTTATCTGACCGTCTCTGTCGCATGTCAATGAGGGCTTGAGCGTCATCACCTAATGAGTCCAAGCTACTGGCTGGGGAGAGCCCCCCCCCCCCGGGGCTCTCATGCTGTTCTCCTTCATCCCATTCCTGATTTTCCTCTCCCCCGTCCGACTGTTCAGCCCCCTCCTCTTCGCTGTCATCCTCCTCCGGGCATGGAGCCAGCAGAGACACAGCCGGTCCCTGAGCAGCCTCAGGCTGAACCACAACACTAGGTAGAGAATTGTAAGGTTTTTCGTGCTCTCTGAGCTTGGGGTTTTTTGGCAGACATTTCATTACCCAACTAGGTAATGTCATCAGTGGTAGAAGGGAGTTGGGTTTTGAAAAGGAGGAGGAGGTGGAGGAAGAAGAAGGAGAAGAAGAAGAAGAGGAAGAGGAGGAGGATTGTGGGGTCTTTGATACTTTCTGAGCTTTGTAGTTTCCTTGCAGACATTTCATTACCCAACTAGGTTACGTCATCAGTGATAGAAGAGAGTTGGATTTGGAAAAGGAGAAGGTGGAGGAGATGGTGGTGGAGAAGATGGAGGAGGAAGAGAAGGAGGAGGAAGAAGAATAAGAGGAGGATTGTGGGTTTCTTGGTGTTCTCTGAGCTTGGGGGGTTTTTTGGCAGACATTTCATTACCCAACTAGGTTATATCATCAGTGCTAGAAGGGAGTTGGCTTTGAAAAAGGAGGAGAAAGTGGAGGTAATGGTGGTGGAGGAGGAGAAGGACTGTGGGGTCCTTGGTGCTCTCTGAGCTTGGTAGTTTTCTTGCAGCCATTTCATTACCCGGCTAGGTAACATCATCAATGCTAGAAGGAATTTGCACAGGTGATGTTACCTAGCTGGGCATCGAAACCTCTGCAAAAAACCCACCAAACTCAAAGAGCAACAAGGAGGCCTCGTGTCAACTCAACTTTGCACCCGTTCCCTGCAAATATGCAGAGTCTGTCCAGAGTTTGAGAACCACACTGACATTATCTAAATGCTACATTTTTAAATGTCTCTTTTTTTTTAAAATGGGAGGGTTGTGAAACCATTTGCCATAAGGGACCTAATTAGGGGAATAAGGAAGTAGAGTTTTATTCATTTTCCCCAGTTATGCGTTGCCGGAGAAAGTAGTGTCATTCAGATCCGGTAATTTGTTACTTAGCGCAGAAATGGAATTTTTGTCTGTTATGCTCGGTTGAGGGATTTAAATTGTGCCCAGAAGGAACAATGATTTACTAAGCTGTCTTTCTGCATTTAAGACACCACGTGCCTGGATGCTTCGGAGGAAAGAAGCGATGGAAACCGACGCAACGATTCTCCTGAATGGAGAATATTCAATTTATGGAATCGTTTTTTAAGGAACCGTTCAGGCCACAATTACATCCCTGCCTGCAGACTACAGCGATTCACATAGTAATTTTTGCTCAGACAAAAGAAGGAAATTGAATAATCACGTTATCCGTTTGGGGGATTTGTTTCATTTGATCGAGCCCCCGTAATGGAGGATTTTTAAAGATCAATAGTCAATTGAAGCCAGAGCGTTTCCTTTTAGGATTAATGGATAAACACTTAGAAAGAAGCTGTGAAAGGCTATTTCAAGTTATAATTACAATGGGGTGATTATTATATGCAGATGGGAAGATTTTTGACAGGTGCCCGCTATGGAAGAATTGTTGGTGAAATTGACAAAACTTGAAACAGACTTCCTTGATTAGAGAAAAGACATTGTCTGCATTTATTGAGGAGTGGAAAGCTCTTGTGGTCCTTTTGTGTAAAAATGAAAAAAAAAATACATCAATTACACAGAATAGATTATAAAAAGAAGAGTTACATGTCTTTTTAGAGAGAGGTTAACATGCATTTGAATTTATAACTACTGTGGAGAATATTTGAACCCATTTCTTTTTCTTCCTTCCTTCCCTCTCTCCTTCCTTCCTCCCTCCCGTCTTCCTTCCTTCCTTTTCTTCCTTCCCTCTATCCTTCCTTCCTTCCTTCTTTCCTTTCCTTCCTTCCCTCTCTCCTCCCTCCCTTCCTCCTTCCTTCCTCCTTCTCTCCTTCCCTCCCTCCCCTTCCCTCCCTCCCTCCCTTCTTTTCTTTTGTTTATTTTTTTTCTTTCCTCATACTTTGACCTTTCCCTTTGATTTTTCTTCTTCCTTGTTTTATGTTAGTTTCTTTTTTTGTTTATCTTCTTAAGTTTTTAATGAAAAATTATAGACAGAAGGAAATTGATTGAACCTCAATAGATGGCAGCATTGAGCCAGCCCGGCTGATCTTGGAAAGCAAAACAGAACCAAACCTAGTTAGGGGCTTGGAAAGTAGACCACAAGGAGAACTGAAGGAAGTAAAACAAAAGGTTAAAGAACGTCCACCCTCCGGCGAAGAGAACTTCATGGGTATCTCTCAGGATACCATAGAAGATCCAATCTGGATCGGTCACCAGGACTAGAGGTTTAATCTTCTGAACTTTCCGACTCCTGTTAGAACCCAAGTAACAGAATCTTTCCTCCATTCTGGTGAGAAGCAGAAAATCCCTTAGGGATTTCCACAAGTCTGAAAGTTTAGAAGACTAAACCTTCAGGTGACTGACCCAGATTGGATCCTGCAAAATAAAAAAAATAAAAATAAAATATTATCCTGGAACACCTAGATTCGTATTCATCACACTAGAGTAGAACTTCATGCGAAGAGATGTGTCCCAAATTGAATTGAAACAACTGCAAATCCAATTATTATTATTATTATTACAAAATATAATACAGAAAACAATACGTATACAAATCTAGTAGTTAAAACTATAATCTAAAATCCTATTACATTAAAAAGCAGTCAATTATTCCCTGAGTAATTAAATTGGTCAGGTCTATTGAGGTGATTCCCCTCCTCCTTCTCTGGATTCCTTCTCCAAAGGATCTAAGATTCATGGATCCATATCGGGACCCCCCTACCTGCCATGGCTGCAGCCTTGGAGACCTCAACATATTTTCTCCCTCCTTCCTTCTCCTCCTCAATCTGGAGGAATAGGCAGCTTTCAAGGCCTGGGCCAGGGTCTTCATGTGGCTGTAATTGTTGTAGCAATATAATAATAATAGTAATAGTAATAGTAATAATAATAATAATAATAATAATAATAATAATAATAATAATAATATAGATTTGTATGCCATGTGACCCTTGTCAGTACAACACAGCAAATGAGATCACTATGCTGGATTTCGTATTTCATCACCAGTCGGGCGCTTCCCAAGCACCTAGGACTGCGTGATGTAATAATAATAATATAGATTTGTATGCCATGTGACCCTTTTCATCAATAAACCATCTTTCCAAGCAACTTCCATGAATCCAGTGTCTTTTTCCCACTTGGAACTGAAGCCAGATGGGACATTTCTTCCAACAACGGGAAGGTCAGAAATTTAGGATCCTCCTTCTTCTAATAAGAACATAATAAGAAGAGCCATGCTGAATTGGGCCAAAGCCCATCGAGTCCAGCATTCTGTGCCACACAGTGGCCCACCAAATGTCCATGGGGATCTTGAGCAGAAAGAGAAGGCAAAACCCTCCCTTTCCCTTGACCCCCAATGAATGGGACCCAAGAGAAACCCTGCCTGCCTCAACCAACATAGAAGTGGTACTTGGACCTCTGTTTCAATAACCACTATGGATACACTTGGCATCCATGAATCTGTCTAATCCTGCCTTGAAGCTATCCAGGCTGACAGCTATCACGATCTCTTCTGGAAGTGAATTCCATAAACCAAGGACCCCCTGGGTGAAGAAATATTTCCCTTTATTTGTCCTCACTTTCTTACCTATGAGCTTTAGGGAGTGCCCCCTCGTCCTAGTATTGTGTAATAGTGAATAGGATTTTTCTCCATCCACCTTTTCTATCCCATGCATGATTTTATACACTTCGATCCAGTCACCTCTTCAACACTGTTTTTCAAGGCTGAAGAAATCAAGGTGCTGCAACCTGGTTTCATAAGGGAGGTGCTCCATTCCCTTGATCATTCCTGTTGCCCTTTTTGGCATCTTTTCCATTATATCCTTCTTGATTTGCGGTGACCAGAACTGTTCACAGTACTCCAAATACCTCAATTCTTGACGACTGCCATTTCTTCCAAACGCTTCCCTTTTCCTAAAAGATTTTTCCCTCCTGTGGTTGATCTAGGAAACCTTTCCCCAACACCTTCTCTGAACTACCTTTGTCTATGTGGAAAGCAGCATTTTATTTCTGGAGGACTGCTGAGTTGCTATGGTTATGTCAGCAGGAGCCAAATGAAATTAACAGAAAGGTGATTATAAATCCAGCTATTTGTGTCCCGCTTCGTCCCAGGTGTCACTCCACCTTTGGTCTCCTACACATCTCTGCTCCAAACAGGTCTTCCAAATTTTGGTTCCCAGAGCTTCCCAAGGAACTATAAATACAGCCTTGGGAAGCCAGAGAAAGGCAGAGATGACATCTCCCCTAAATCCAGATGAAATTTAACCCACTGGAAATGAAGAAACATAAATAAAATTTGGTTTGGGTTTCTGTTCTCCCCCAGCTCTGCTTGAAGATGTGTTACTGACCAACTTGAACAATGGGGGCTATCTAACAAAATGAAATTCAATGGTGAAAAAAATGAGGTTCTACATTTAGGCAAGAAAAACAAAATGCACAAGCACAGTATATGTGATACATTGCTCAACAATACTAACTGTGAGAGGGATCTTGGAGTCCTAGTGGACAACCATTTAAATAAGAGCCAGCAGTGTGCAGTAGCTGCCGAAAAAGCCAACACAGTTCTAGGCTGCATTAATAGCGGGATAGAATCAAGATCACGTGAAGTGCTCATACCACTTTATAAGGTCTTGGTAAGGCCACACTTGGAATACTGCAGTCGGTTTTGGTTGCCACAATGCCAAAAGGGTGTTGAGATTCTAGAAAAAGTGCAGAGAAGAACGACAGAGGATTAGGGAACTGGAAGCTAAAACGGTTGCAAGGCCCTTATTGACCTCTTTGGAAACGTGAGGGGTCAACAGTGGATAGTCTAAGGGTAAAGTTTGGGGGGTTACGTGATGATACTACAGAGTCAGGTAGTGAGTTTCAGGCATTAACTACTCGGTTACTAAAGTCGTATTTCCTGCAGGCGAGTTTCGAGCAGTTTACTTTAAGTTTGTATCGGTTGTGTGCTCGTGCGTTGTTGTAGTTGAAGCTGAAGTAGTCGTTGACAGGAAGGATGTTGTAGCAGATGATTTTATGGGCTATGCATCGGTTGTGTTTCAGGTGACGTAGTTCTAAGTTTCCTGCTCATCAGACTCCTTGTGGAGTGGGCGGCATATAAATTATTATTATTATTTATTAGATTTGTATGCCGCCCCTCTCCGAAGATCAATCAATCAAACAAACAAATAATCTCTCTCTCTTCCTCTTCCACCCTCTCTTCCTCCTCTCTCCCCTGCTCATTATCCATCTTGACTGAATACAGTCAACTTATCCCCATTTCTAAGAGTTCTCAAAGGGGCGTGCATAAGCGCACCACTGTGCCTACCGTCCATGTCCTACTGTCCTATTGTCCCCTTTTATCCTTACTTTGTACTTATGTCATGTTTATACAAACTGGTACTATCCCATTGAGTCTGTCATCTGCACTTCTATAACTGTCTGGTTTAGTTCTGCAACCCAACAAGACTGACACAAACTTCAGAGGATAATCAGAACTGCAGAAAAAACAATTGCTGCCAACCTGCCTTCCATTGAGGACCTGTATACTGCACGAGTCAAAAATATTTACTGACCCCTCGCATCCTGGACATAAACTGTTTCAGCTCCTACCCTCAAAGCGTCGCTACAGAGCACTGCACACCAAGACAACTAGACACAAGAACAGTTTTTTTCCCGAAGGCCATCACTCTGCTAAACAAATAATTCCTTCAACACTGTCAAACTATTTACTAAGTCTGCACTACTATTACTACTAGTTGTTTCTCATCATTCCTATCATTCCTCCCACTTAGGGCTGTATGACTGTAACTTGTTGCTTGTGTCCTTAAGATTTTTTAAAATTAATATTGTTTCTTCATTGCTTATTTGACCCCTATGACAATCATTAAGTGTTGCACCTCATGATTCTTGACAAATGTATCTTTTTCTTTTATGTGCAGGAAGAGGGAGATTATGATCCCGTTATATAGAGCGTTGGTGAGACCACATTTGGAACACTGTGTTCAGTTCTGGAGACCTCACCTACAAAAAGATATTGACAAAATTGAACGGGTCCAAAGACGGGCTACAAGAATGGTGGAAGGTCTTAAACATAAAACGTATCAGGAAAGACTTAATGAACTCCATCTGTATAGTCTGGAGGACAGAAGGAAAAAGGGGGACATGATCAAAACATTTAAATATGTTAAAGGGTTAAATAAGGTCCAGGAGGGAAGTGTTTTTAATAGGAAAGTGAACACAAGAACAAGGGGACACAATCTGAAGTTAATTGGGGGAAAGATCAAAAGCAACGTGAGAAAATATTATTTTACTGAAAGAGTAGTAGATCCTTGGAACAAACTTCCAGCAGACGTGGTTGGTAAATCCACAGGAACTGAATTTAAACATGCCTGGGATAAACATATATCCATCTTAAGATAAAATAGAGAAAATAGTATAAGGGCAGACTAGATGGATCATGAAGTCTTTTTCTGTCGTCATTCTTTTATGTTTCTATGTTTCTATGTTGTTTTTATTAATATTGTTTCTTCATTGCTTATTTGGTTCCTGTGATAATCATTAAGTGTTGCACCTCATGATTCTTGACAAATGTATCTTTTTCTTTTATGTGCACTGAGAGCAACTGCACCAAAGACAAATTCCTTGTGTGTCCAATCACACTTGGCCAATAAAGAATTCTATTCTATTCTACATGTTTGACAAATAAATACATACAATAAATAAATCTTTTCCCCACTCTTTCGTCTACTTCTCCTCCTTCTTTCCCGCTCATTATTCATCTTCTCCTTCTCCCTTTCAGCTCATTATCTCTCCCCCCTCCCTTTCCCCTTCTCTGGCTTGCTCCAATGTTCTTCAAAACAGCCACGCTTGGAAACCGAACGCTGTGTGCCAAATCCTCCCTCCCTTCTCCCAGTATATAATCTGATTAGCAAGGCGATCACGCTTGGCTCTGGCTGTAAATAGGGTCATTTATTATAAGCCTTTCGCAGAGCTTGTGGCTGCCAACCAATCTTTACCTTTAAAACATTAGGGAGGGGGTTTGTGCAGCCCAAGAGTTTTGTGCTGTTTTGTGCTTTGTAAAACTTCAGCAGAAAATGACCTCTATGCCATGCTTTTTAGTCTTTAGTCATTCCGGAGCATCATTTGCAGATTTTTTTTTCCTTCTCCTGCAGCAGTTTGAGGCTGCTAGAATACTCTGCTTGCTTTTCACTTAACACAGCATTTACACAGCCATTAAAGTGTAAGTGAGGTTTATAGCTAAAGCATTTAGTGTCACTCCTGTTAATACAGCTCCAATCACAGTGGAAATTCACCAGAGTTTAGCAACTTCCTTCCTTCCCTTTTTTTTTTTTTGGCTGAGTATTCGGAGCTTTTGACGTTATTTTATTTTATTTTATTTATTTATTTATTTTGTCCAATACACAATGAGGGTTTTAGTGGGTATATATCTATATACACATAGCAAAATACATGATGAAGGTTATAGAGGAGATACTCAGTAAAATATATCTAAGAAATAATAGAAAAGAAGATATAGTAATAGAAAATATCAATGAAAGAATAGAAGAGATATAGGAATAGAAGAAAGTTAGAAGTGTTATCTTTTCCTGCATTTTTTATATTTTATCTTTTTAAATAGGTATACAATATTTTATAGATAAAGAAATTTAATTAATATGATTCACATAAAGAATACAGAGTTAAATTTAATAAAAATGCAATGTACACGTGTGATATTTTTGTATTGATCTGATAACAGTTAGGATTTTATATTTTTGTATTAGTTAGACTTCTACGACAAGAGGAGCAATGGTAGCTCCTTAAATGTTTAATGTTGTTTGTCTTTGTTTGTCTTTTTGAAAAACAATAAAAATATTTTTTTTAAAAAAAAGGAATAAAAGAAAGGTACAGGAGATATAGGAGAGCAATAGGACAGGGGACAGAAGGCACTCTAGTGCACTTGTACTCACCCCTTACTGACCTCTTAGGAATCTGGATAGGTCAACCGTGGATAATCTAAGGGTAAAGTGTTGGGGGTTTGGGGATGACACTATGGAGTCCGGTAATGAGTTCTCCGCTTCGACAACTCGGTTACTGAAGTCATATTTTTTACAGTCAAGTTTGGAGCGGTTAATATTAAGTTTAAATCTGTTGTGTGCTCTTGTGTTGTTGTGGTTGAAGCTGAAGTAGTCGCCGACAGGCAGGACGTTGCAGCATATGATCTTGTGGGCAATAATTAGATCTTGTTTAAGGCGTCTTAGTTCTAAACTTTCTAGGCCCAGGATTGAAAGTCTAGTTTCGTAGGGTATTCGTAGGGTATTATTGGGGGATAGATCACAAAGGATCAGCTTTAGATCAAGTGGGGATTTTTATGGGGGAAATGGAAAACAAAGAGGACAGTGCACAGTTCTGGTTACCGCACCTCAAGAAGGATATAATGGAACTGAATGAATCTCATAATAAAGACGACCACGAAAGCACAATGCGGCTGCTATGCCCGCAGTTATAATTGTTCAATATTTTAATAATTTTAATATTTAATAATAATAATAATAATAATAATAATAACAGAGTTAGAAACATAGAAACATAGAAGACTGATGGCAGAAAAAGACCTCATGATCCATCTAGTCTGCCCTTATACTATTTCCTATACTGTATTTTATCTTAGGTTGGAAGGGACTTGGAGGTCTTCTAGTCCAACCCCCTCTGCTTAGGCAGGAATGTTTGTTTGTATGGATGTTTAGTTTTATAATAAGGGTTTTTTAGTTGTTTTTAGTATTGGATTTACATGATGTTTTTTATTACTGTTGTTAGCCGCCCCGAGTCTACGGAGAGGGGCGGCATACAAACCCAATCAATCAATCAATCAATAAATAAATATTTCAGACAGACAGTTGTCCAATCTTTTCTTTTAAAAATATCTTTATTAATTATTAATAATTATTAATAATAATGTATTAGAATTGTATGCTGTCCCTCTCTGAAGACTCAGAGCGGCTATTAACATTAAAAAAACAAATACAAAACAACAAAATTCACAATAAGGGCATAGACAGAAATTAAAACAAAACATAACCTATACAAATGTATAACTAACTTAAACACTCCACAATTTATAAGTTTGCCAACCTACTTGTTGGCATTTCTGCTACAGCTTTCTAACTATTGTTTTCTATATTATTTACAAAAATATTGACAGTATTAATTTCACTTACATATATAAGTGAAATTAATACAGTACTGTCAATATATATGAATAACAGGGAGTAACAAGATTGCTGACGATAATAGATTTGACTATGTTATAGATGTTTAAGATTTTAAGGGGTTTTTTTGGTTGACACAATCGTACCATCCATTCCAGGTTTGATAAAATTCTGTGTTGTCTTTTTGTTCAATTTCCATTGCCATTTTGTTCATCTCTGCAATTTCATAAATTTTATTTATTAAATGTAATGTTGATGGGACATTGTTTGACTTCCATGTTTGCGCAAAGGCAATTCTGGCCGCTGTGATTATATGTATTATTAGGTATTAATCCTCTTTTGATATTTTTTGCCTAATAATTCCGAGCATGTATAATTCTGATTTCAGAGGAATTTGTAAATTGGTTATTTGTTCTAAATAATTTTTAATTTTACTCCAAAAATTTGGCCATTGGACAGGTCCACAATATATGGTAATATGTTCCAATTTTCTTTTGGCATTTCCAACATTTTGGTGATATATTTGGATACATCTTAGATAATCGATAATTGCGCTTGTGTCAATATAAGAGAATAGTTGTAGCTCAGGGTTGAACAGTGGAGTAATTTAATATAATATTTAATTTATATTTAATTTAAAATTTAATCTAAATTTTAGTTCAATTTAAAATTTAATCTAATTTAATTTAATTTAATTGACTTTTATGCTGCCCAATCCCAGTGGGACTCAGGGCGGCTTACAACAAAAATGGTTCATACAATAAACAAATCAAATAATAGTAATGATAGTGATAATGATAATATTAATGTAATAAATATGTGAAATGCAATAAAACATTTAAAAATAAATTTCTGTCTCTCATTTTATTTTTTATTCTATTTTTTAAAATATATGTGTGTTTGTGTGTGAAAGAGTGTATATGCATGCTTTGTTTTGTGGAACAAATCCAAACAATTCAACTTTTGTATTTGATTTCAATACATAAAACTTCCTTTTGGAAACAAACAATAAAACTCCTTCGGCGCAAGAAAATGCGCATGCGCAGTGAAACTTTTCAAGGCGTGAGGGAAGGGAGAAAAATGAGAAGCGAGATACGTGACGGCGAAACCATAGAGTTAGACGACGGGGTGGAAAGGAAAACTAGAACGAGACCTTGACTCCATTTGAAAGGCTTCTCCCGGTCTTGAAAAAGCCAAAGGGAAAGATACGTGTACTTACTGGGGCTCCTTCTCACGTGAGGAGGGTAGTTCCTCCCGCTCTAGAGCGGCGCCCTCCAAAGGCACTTCCGCTTTATCCACCAATGAAACAACGGGATGACCGGAAAGGGCGGGATTTTGGCGCGGCAAAGCGTCCTTTTTTTGGAGTTCTCCCTCGGGGCCGCCGGGTAACATTTCTTGACAGGATTACCGCCGTCATGGCCAGCCAGTCTCAGGGCATCCAGCAGCTGCTTCAGGCCGAGAAACGCGCCGCCGAGAAGGTGGCCGAGGCCCGCAAGCGTGAGTGGCCGTCCTGGCTGCGAAGGGAGGAAGCGGGGCCCGTTCTAAGGGGGCTGGGACTACAACTCCTATCGTCCACAGCCCTTGAGGGAGGGGTGGGTGGGGGATCTAAAGCCTTGCTAGCCCTCAGAACAGTAGTCCCGAAGGGATTGGGACCCATGTCTACTCCCCAGCCCTTAGGGAAGGAGGCACTACATACCCCATCATCCTGCCACCCATAACCTCTCCACCTGTTTCATCCATTGGAAGAATTTTGTTCCAATTCTCTTCATGGTGCTGCTGTTTTGGGGTTGGGGGTTGGTTGGACTACACCTCCCATTGTCCCCACCCCATAGGGGAGAGGGTTGGTCTACAACTTTCTGGCCCAGATTGAAAGGGAGTGGTACTACGCCTCCCATTGCCCACAGCCCTTAAGGGAGGGGTGGGTATGTGACCTAAATCATTTCTAGCCCTGCGAGCAGTGGTCCTGAAGGGATCAGGGCCCGTGTCTAATCCCCAACCATTAGGGAAAGAAAGACTCCAGGGACACTTCATAACCCATCATCCTGTCACCCATAACTTCCCCGGCTGTTTCATACATTTTGATCCAATTCTCTTTCATGGTGCTGGTCTTTTAGGGTTGGGGATTAGTTGGACTACACCATCCATCATCCCCATCCCATAGGGTTGGGGAAGGTTGGTCTACAGTCTTTGCAGCCCAGATTGCAGGGGAGTGGGACTGCACCTCCCATCGCCCTCAGACCTTAAGGGAGGGGTGGGTGGGTGACTTAAAACCTTTGTAGCCCTGTGACCAGTAGTCTAATCCCCAGCCATTGGAGAAGGTGAGACTCCCAGGACCCTACATATCCCATCATCCTGCATGGGAACGGCCACCCAAAACCTCCCCGCCTGTTTCATCCATTGCAAGAATGTTGTTCCAATTTTCTGCATGGTGCTGATCTTTTGGAGTTGAAGTTGGTTGGACTACACCTCCCATCGCCCCCATCCTATAGGGGAGAGGGTTGGTCTACTGTCTTTCTGGCCCAGATTGCAGGGGAGTGAGACTATACCTCCCATCGCCCTCAGCCCTAAAGGAAGAGGGTGTGTGACCTAAAGCCTGCTTGTATGGGAGCGGTTGTCCCCAGGGATTGGGTCCTACATGTCATCATCCCCCACCAGTTCTTAAGAAAGGGAAGGCCTAGAGCCACCACATATCCCATAATCCTGCATGGGAAGGGCTGCCCATAGCCTCCCCAAAAACCTTACACTGTCTGCTTCATCCATTCAGAGTTTTGTGGGGTTTTTGTCTCATTTCCTTTGCGTGAAGGTGGGGGTGGGTGGGTGGGTGGGTATATTTGGACTATACCCCCCATTCTCCCCAGCATATAGGACCCCATGGGTTACTTTAAAATAAACTGGATCTAAATATGGGGCTGTATGGATGGATTCATGCCTTTTCCTTGCCAGCTTTTTACCGATCTGGGTTTTTTAATTGGGTTATTGCATTTTTGTATTGATTTGCTTGTTTGGCTCATCAGTTGTGTTATTTACTGGCTTTTAATTAGGGGAGCTGCCCTGCACAAACCTCAACTCTACAAACTGAATCAATGAAGGAATTGATAGCAATTTTGGGAATGGAGCAAATGCTATGATTTATTGATTTTTTTGAGAGGATACAAATAAATGGAGGGATGATAGAAGGGATTTACCTTAAATTGCCTATTTTTATATAGGGAAAAACAGGCAAGAGGTGGGTGGGTGGGATAGAGACGCGGTGGCACAGTATTTAGACTGCAGGCTACTTCTGCTGATCACCGGCTACCAGCATTTTGGCAGATCAAAGCTTCCCAAGCTTCAGCCTTCTGTCTGTCCGGGGTGGGTAAAATGAGGAGCCAGATTGTTGGGGGCAAGAGGCTGACTATCAACCACTGTAAAGCATTCTGAAGCGATATATAAGTCTAAATAGCTATTGACTCATCTGGAGGCTGCCTGTTTAGTTCATGTTTTTATTTTATTTATTCATTTATTAGATTTGTATGCCGCCCCTCTCCGTAGACTCGGGGCGGCTAACAACAATAATAAAACAGCATATGACAAATCTAATATTAAAATAACTAAAAAACCCTTATTAAAAATCAAACATACACACAAACATACCATGTATAAATTGTATAGGCCTGGGGGGAAAGGAATATCTCAATTCCCCCAGGCCTGACGACAGAGGTGGGTTTTAAGGAGCTTACGAAAGGCGAGGAGGGTGGGGGCAATTCTGATCTCTGGGGGGAGCTGGTTCCAGAGGGTCGGGGCCGCCACAGAGAAGGCTCTTCCCCTGGGTCCTGTCAAATGACATTGTTTAGTCGATGGGACCCGGAGAAGGCCAATTCTGTGGGACTGAACCGGTCGCTGGGATTTGTGCGGCAGAAGGCGGTCCTGGAGATATTCTGGTCCGATGCCATAAAGGGCTTCAGAGGTCATAACCAAACCTTTGAATTGTGACCGGAAACTGATCGGCAACCAATGCAGACTGCGGAGTGTTGGTGTAACATGGGCATATTTATGGAAGCCCATGATTGCTCTCGCAGCTGCATTCTGCACGATCTGAAGTTTCTGAACATTTTTCAAAGCTAGCCCCATGTAAAGAGCATTACAGTAATCGAGCCTCGAGGTGATGAGGGCATGAGTGACTGTGAGCAGTGACTCCCGGTCCAAATAGGGTCGCAACTGGTGCACCAGGCGAACCTGGGCAAATGCCCCCCTTGCCACAGCCGAAAGATGTTTATCTAATGTGAGCTGTGGATCGAGGAGGACGCCCAAGTTGCTAACCATCTCAAGGTCCATGAATCTGGACAGATAATCAAAAACAACGTACAGTATACAAAATTATACCCTTTCATTAAAAATAAAATTATAGGTAACATAAAGAGAAGCAAGCCTACCACATAACTAATAATCCTCCCACTGGGGATAATTGGTGTGATGATGATTATCTTTCTGGTAAGTTTGCTTGAGGATAACCAAGAAAAATGCTCACTAAAGTGTCCCCTTCATTTCTCATTATTCCAGGTTTTAATTACCCTGTTGGAAAAGTTTTAAGAACCGCTTTAATTGCAGAAATTTCCCTGATGTGATTTTTTTCTGCAACCTTAACCTGCCTGTGTAGTTTTTCCTTCAAAGGTCAGACTGCAAACTCCTTAATGCTTGTTGAAGAGGAAAGGTTACTATGATATATGAAATATTTTGATCAAAACCTAATCTTTGAAACATCTCCCCAACCTATTTCCTAACAGAGATCTTGTTTTGCATTATTCATTATTAAGGGAGGCTTCGATCCAAGGAAAGGAGACAAATTGGGAGTCGGGGAGACATCCGAGAATAATTTTTGAATTTGGTTGCATAACTTATTTGTGTAAAACCACTTTTAGTTTGCAGACTTCCTGTGGTCTGCATAATGTCAGTGGCATACTGATGGTCCCCCGATATCTACCGTGCATCAGTTTAACTAGATTAAAACTGAATTGTGAAGGTTATGGAGTGTTGGTGTATTTTTAAGTACCTTGCTGGGATATCTCTGCTGGGAATTCAGCTTAACTGAAAGTGCTGGTTTTTAAATTGTATTTTGAGTCTTCATGTTTCCATGAATTTTTAATATCGCGGTCTCTGGAACCTTCACCTGGCATAACTTCAAGAAAGAATAGGATAGAGTTCTTTATTGGCCAAATGTGATTGGACACACAAGGAATTTGTCTTTGGTGAAGATTAAGGAACTTAGTCTGGCCAAGAACAAAGGAGACATAACATGTGCTGGAAATTTTGCATTGCTAGGAAAATAATTCTGACTAATGTCGGTGTTTTTAAGCCTCTAGTTAAGTCAATTCTGAATGTTCAACAACTGGATTGTGTCCATGTGTTAGGCTTGGTGTTTCCAGGTCTGTGGACTAACCTTTTGGGAAAAGATGGACTTCAATATTAAAATTAGAATTCTTTATTGGGCCAAGTGTGATTGGACACACAAGGAATTTGTCTGCGGTGCAGAAGCTTTCAGTGTACATACAAACAATAAGTGACAAATTGTCTTTTCTTTTTTAAAAAAACAACTTTACCGTTAAAAATCTTATATCATTATAGTCATTGTAAAGAAACTATGCATCATAAATCATAAGATGCAAGACTTAGTGATAGTCATAGGATACTAAATCAGCAATCAACACCAATCACTAGGATACTAAGTAAACAATAATAAATCCTTTTTTAAACTTCGAACAGTCAGTATACAAACCATTGTAAGTTAAAGATTACCTCTACAAGGGAAACAGTGTACATAAAAGAAAAGATAAATTTGTCAAGAATCAGGAGATACAACCCTTAATGATAGTCCGGGTACATAGAAGCAATCAAATAATGTTAGGTACCAGCCCATATAAATAGAAACATAGAAACATAGAAGACTGACGGCAGAAAAAGACCTCAAGGTCCATCTAGTCTGCCCTTGTACTATTTCCTGTATTTTATCTTACAATGGATATATGTTTATCCCAGGCATGTTTAAATTCAGTTACTGTGGATTTACCGACCACGTCTGCTGGAAGTTTGTTCCAAGGATCTACTACTCTTTCAGTGAAATAATATTTTCTCACGTTGCTTTTGATCTTTCCCCCAACTAACTTCAGATTGTGTCCCCTTGTTCTTGTGTTCACTTTCCTATAAAAAACACTTCCCTCCTAAATCTTATTTAACCCTTTAACATGTTTAAATGTTTCAATCATGTCCCCCCCTTTCCCTTCTGTCCTCCAGACTATACAGATTGAGTTCGTTAAGTCTTTCCTGATACGTTTTATGCTTAAGACCTTCCACGATTCTTGTAGCCTGCCTTTGGACCCGTTCAATTTTGTCAATATCTTTTTGTAGGTGAACTGAACACAGTATTCCAAATGTGGTCTCACCAGCGCTCTATATAAGGGGATCCATCCCTCTTCCTGCTTGTTATACATCTAGCTATGCAGCCAAGCATCCTACTTGCTTTTCCTACTGCCCGACCACACTGCTCACCATGTGGTCGGGCAGTAATTGCAAGAATACAAACCACACAGTCGTATAGTCATTTGTGGGAGGAGATGGGTGAAGGAAAGGAGATAGGTGAAAGAAAGCGAGCTGGATTGAACAAAGAAGTGGCCAGGGATATTTTTTTACGCTTCATTTTTTGGGGGTTGTTTTTATGTTCCTTCGTTAGAGAACTACTCGTAATGATTTCAGCCTGGGTGACTTTCAGGATGCATGACGTTACTGCCTGAAATTAATCTCGGAAAAGCCTCTTTTCTGTTTTGCCCTCTGAACCTTTCGCTTTTGTTTCAAACCCAGGGAAGAATCGGCGACTGAAGCAGGCCAAGGAAGAAGCTCAGGCCGAAATCGAACAGTATCGCTTGCAGAGAGAGAAAGATTTCAAAGCCAAAGAAGCGGCTGTGGGTTAAATTCTATGCTGGCTAATCTCTCTGTCTTCCTGTCTGTTTCTGTATTAGAATGGAAATTCAGATGGAGATTCTTTGTAGTGACTTCACACACACACACGCACACACACACACACACACACACACACCCTCCCTTGCCCCTTTGAGGCTCAGCCCTTCTCTTTTGCTAATACACGTAATCCTCAACTTACAACAATTCATTTAGTGGCCGTCCAAAGTTATGATGGCACTGAAAAATGTGACTTATGGACAGTTAGAAACATAGAAGTCTGACGGCAGAAAAAGACCTCATGGTCCATCTAGTCTGCCCTTATACTATTTTCTGTATTTTATCTTAGGATGGTTATATGTTTATCCCAGGCATGTTTAAATTCAGTTACTGTGGATTTATCTACCACGTCTGCTGGAAGTTTGTTCCAAGGATCTACTACTCTTTCAGTAAAATAATATTTTCTCATGTTGCTTTTGATCTTTCCCCCAACTAACTTCAGTTTTCATTGTTATGATCCCCATTATCACGCGTTCAGCTTTTAGACACTTGGCAACTGGTTCATATTTACACCAGTTGCAGTGCCCTGGAGTCCCTTTTGCAGCTTTCTGACAAGCAGAGCCACGTTTAATAACCATGTTATGTAACGCGCCAACTGCAGCAATTCCCTTAACAACTGCAGCAAGAAAAGTCGTGAGAAGTGTGTGTAAAACTCACTTGACAAGTGTCTCATTTAACAACAGAAGTGTTGGGCACCGTTCTGGCTGCAAGTCAAGGGCTGCCTGTAATTTTCCTGTTTTGGGTTTCGCCCACAAACCATCTAAATTCAGTCTAGGACTTTCAGCATTAGAAACATAGAAGATTGACAGTTGAATTAATTAGAGCAAGTTTCTAGGTCTGTTCACACATGTGGAATATCAATCCTGCCCATCCATCGAGGGTCAAAAGATGGCCTGTCCAAACCTCCAATCCACCACCAACCAAGATCAACCAACTTTAAACCACATTCTCCAAACCAACAACACCCAAATCTATCCTAACATTCAATCCTCCTCAGTTCTCGTGTCATAAAAGGGGACATGGAGTCACGCGATAGAAACATAGAAGATTGACGGCAGAAAAAAGACCTCACGGTCCATCTAGTCTGCCCTTATACTCTTTCCTGTATTTTATCTTAGGATGGATATATGTTTATCCCAGGCATGTTTAAATTCAGTTCCTATGGATTTACTAACCACATCTGCTGGAAGTTTGTTCCAAGTATCTCCTCCTCTTTCAGTCAAATAATATTTTCTCACATTGCTTCCGACCTTTCCCCCAACTAACCTTAGATTGTGCCCCCTTGTTCTTGTGTTCACTTTCCTATTAAAAACACTTCTGAACCTTATTTAAGCATTTAACATATTTAAATGTTTCGATCATGTCCCCCCTTTCCCTTCTGTCCCCCAGACTATATAGATGGAGTTCATGAAGTCTTTCCTGATATGTTTTATGCTTAAGACCTTCCACCACTTTTGTAGCCCGTCTTTGGATCTGTTCAATTAGTTTGGGTAACTGTGAAAGTATAATCATCACATGATTGTGGGTTGTTTAAAAAAAGAAACAAAAACTTGTTTCTTTTTTTAATCATCCCATGATTGTGGGTTGTTTAAAAAAAGAAACAAAAACTTGCCCCCCCCCTTCCGTGCTTGCTTAAACACTGCTAGACTGTGTCACATGGAAGCAGTGAAGGTTCTTTGAAATGCAGAACTTAACTGGATGAGTTTATTTTAAATGGTTGCCTTCGGGGTTTTTTCTTCAGTAGAATAGAATATAGTTCCTTATTCGCCAAGTTGGATTGGACACAAAGGGAATTTGTCTTTGGTGCATATGCTCTCAGTGTATATAAAAGAATCATAAGACACAACACTTAATGATAGTTGTAGGACACTAATAAGCAATCAAATCATACTAGGAAACAGGAAACAGTAAAAACAATATAGGTTGTAAAGATACAAGCATCGTGGATATAGCCATGAGTGGGAAAAGATAGGTACTAGTAAGGATGAAAAGAAGAATAGTAATACAGTCTTAGTATGTTTCTATGTTAATTTGGCAGTACTGTGGGAATTAGCTGTTTAGCATTTGGGGGAAAACTCTCCTTGTATCTAGTTCTGGTGTGCAGAGACTTATAGCGACATTTTTTTTTAAAGAAATAAAGTTTATTAAATAACAAGGGGTAAATTGGGAGGAAAGAAGGGGGTACATAAAATCAAAAGGGTAGGGGTATTTGTTACGTGATATTACATTTCAAAGTGTATATCTTACATTGTAACAAAAATTCACTGTTTTGATCGTTAGTATTTGTATCTTATTACTATTAATAATCCATTTATATATTTTATCATGTTAATTGAAACCTATAAGAATAATAAATGATAGTAAACAGAGTAAAAACAGTATTTTGTAGAAAGGAAAATAGGAGAGTAATATTAAGGTTGTATAAAATAATTAGGAAAGAAGTATAAATAATAAAGAGGTTAAATAAATAAGGGAGGGGGGAGGGGGGAAATCTTCCTGGATAGCAGAAATTATCAGGAAATACGACAAGGTATATTGATATATTAGTGGGTGTATAAGTAGTACATCAAAAAAAAAGGAAAAAGAAAATATATATCTAAGTAGTAAATGTTAAAAAAGAAAAAGGTATAGCTTAATTAATATAAAGTAAGATGGATAATATAATATAGCGACATTTTGAGAGTAGAAATTGAAACAATTTATATCCAGGATGTGAGGGGTCTGTAGATATTTTCACCGCCCTCTTTTTGACTGGTGCAGTATACAGGTCCTCCATGGAAGGCAGGTTGTTTTTTTGCAGTTCTAATTAGTCTGAGTCTGTCTTGCTTGGTTGCAGAGCCAAACCAGACAGTTACGGAGGTGCAGATGACAGACTCAATAATTCCTCTTGTAGAACTGAACCAGCAGCTCTTTGGGCAGTTTTGAGCTTCCCGAGTTGGTGCAGGAAGAACATTCTATGTTGTGCTTTTTTGATGATGTTTTTGATGTTAGGTGATCATTTTAAGTCTTGAAATGTGATAGAAGCTTGAAGGTCTCTACTGTTGATACTGTGATGTCTAGTATTGTAAGAGGTGGTAGAATGGGAGGGTTTCTCCTAAAATCTATCACCATTTCTACAGTTTCGAGTGTGTCCTGTTCCAGATAGTTCCATTGCACCACAAGGCTAGTTGTTCAATTGATTCATTGTCGTCTCGAATGAGACCAATCCCTGTTGTATCCTTTATCGCAGGCGCTTGGCTCTCACGGCAGTTCTGCCACTGAGGTGGCACAGGGGACCGAGGAGAAGATGGCCGTTCTTCAGGAGAACTTCCAAAAGAACCGGGAGCAAGTGATGGACAGCTTGCTGAATTTGATCTTTGACATCAAGCCTCAAATCCATTCGAACTATCGGATCAACGGATAGGCGCATCTTTCGTCCTTCGGGAAACATTCAGCAATACCAGCTCTAGCTGCACCCCCTTTTTTATAAAGGTCCATAACTTAATTCCCAAAGAGGTGTAGATTATCTCTTTCTCTTTTCTCTCCCATTTTTCATAAGAGGTTTCTTTGTCGTCCCTCTTTTTGTAGCACTTTTGAAGTTTCTATGTAGGCTGGTTCTTTGTCCCCAAAGTGCATTATATCATAGATGTGTAGCGTAGAAGATTGATGTTGGATAAATCATACTGAGTATTAAAGGATCGCTTTAAGCCGAAGAAGTATTTAAAAGTCAGTAAATCTAAGTGCCAGGCTACTTCTCTTGTATCCTTAAATTGCAAACTGTATGACTTGGGTGCTCTGATACAAATAAAATCTGTCCCTTGTCTTCTTCACTCAGAGTTCAAAACAACACAAAACCCCAGAAATTTTGTTTGCAGAATGAATAGTGTTTGGATTGTATCTGAAAATGCTTTAATGTTATTTAAATAATAACTCTCTTCTCCTGTTGAACTTGAACAAGGCATTGCTGTCAAGGTACTTGAAGAAAAAGTAAACATCTGATCTAACTTGTAAAGAAATTAAAACCTTTTTTCTCTCCTTTTCCTGTTGCTCGGAAACTTTGATTTGTGAAATACGTTGCTGAATCGAGCAGGGTTTGAGGCCTGTTTAGTTCTGAAGCGGCAGTAGCAAAGAAGCTCTTGATAAAATGTTTGGAAGCAACATTGGGTATAAGAATAGAGCAGAGATAGATAAATAGGGTGGATGGATGGATAGATGATAGGTACAGATGATATGGGCGGGGTTGGGTAGGTAAGTAGGTGGGGTAGATAGATAGATAGATAGATAGATACATAGATAGATACATAGATAGATACATAGATAGATAGATACATAGATACATACATAGATACATAGATAGATAGATAGATAGATAGATAGATACATAGATAGATACATAGATAGATACATAGATAGATACATAGATAGATACATAGATAGATACATAGATAGATACATAGATAGATAGATACATAGATAGATACATAGATAGATACATAGATAGATACATAGATAGATACATAGATAGATACATAGATTGATAGATAGATAGATAGATAGATACATAGATAGATAGATAGATACATAGATAGATACATAGATAGAGACATAGATACATAGATAGATACATAGATTGATAGATAGATAGATAGATAGATAGATAGATACATAGATAGATACATAGATTGATAGATAGATAGATAGATAGATAGATACATAGATAGATAGATAGATACATAGATAGAGACATAGATAGAGACATAGATACATAGATAGATACATAGATAGATAGATAGATAGATAGATAGATAGATACATAGATAGATAGAGAGAGATAGATAGATAGATAGATAGATACATAGATACATAGATAGATAGATAGATAGATAGATACATAGATAGATACATAGATAGATACATAGATAGATACATAGATAGATACATAGATAGATACATAGATAAATACATAGATAGATACATAGATAGATAGATAGATACATAGATAGATACATAGATAGATACATAGATAGATACATAGATAGATACATAGATTGATAGATAGATAGATAGATAGATAGATAGATAGATACATAGATAGATAGATAGATAGATAGATACATAGATAGATACATAGATAGAGACATAGATACATAGATAGATACATAGATTGATAGATAGATAGATAGATAGATAGATAGATAGATACATAGATAGATAGATACATAGATACATAGATAGATAGATAGATACATAGATAGATACATAGATAGAGACATAGATACATAGATAGATAGATAGATAGATAGATAGATAGATAGATAGATAGATAGATAGATAGATACATAGATAGAGACATAGATAGAGACATAGATAGAGACATAGATACATAGATAGATACATAGATAGAGACATAGATAGAGACATAGATAGAGACATAGATACATAGATAGAGACATAGATAGAGACATAGATAGAGACATAGATACATAGATAGATACATAGATAGATACATAGATAGATAGATAGAGAGAGATAGATAGATAGATAGATAGATAGATAGATAGATAGATAGATAGATAGATAGAGCCCATGACTTCTAACAGTTCTTTTAGTGACCAAATTTACAGCGGAACTGAAAAAAGTGACCATTTTTACATGACTGGCAGCAGCCCCATAGTCACAAGATTGACATTGGATGCTTGTAATCTAATTCACATTTATGATGATTGCAGTGTCATGAGGTCAGGCACACAAAAATCGATGGAAAGAACAGGTTCACTTCACAACAGTATTAGTACTTTAACAAATGCTGTGATTCGCTTACACAAAAAGTGGCAAGCTAAGTGGTAAAATGGAGCAAAACTCACTTAACAGACTACATTTATGTTGGCAACATAAATTTGGGGCTCAATTGTGGTCATAAGTTGAGGACTACCTGTACATAGATACATGATAGACAGACAGATAGATGATAGACAAACAGAGGGATGGAATGTATAACTGATTTACCACTCCAGTTGAAAATTTAAAAGTAAGGCTAGAGTGCACTACAAGTAAATATTGAGATATACCAACTTTAAAAATTGGAGGGGGGGGGGGTAGAAGAAGGAATACACAAGTGCACTGGCTTTTAAAGTTACTGTTTTTATGACCAGCTCAATATTACCCTGCTCTTGTGAATTCTGACCGGGGGGGGGGGGGAGTTTTGCTGTCTTTCATTATTCCAAATATATCCATAAAATTCTCGAGCCCATGGTGAACATGTATCCGTTTATTTATTCAATTTTATGTATTCGATTTGTATGCCGCCCAATCCCTAAGGCAGTGATGGCGAACCTATGGCACAGGTGCCACAGGTGGCACGCTGCTGGCACATGAGCCATTGCCCTAGCTCAGCTTCATCCTGGGGACATCCATCGTGTGCTGGCCAGCTGATTTTTGGCTCGCACAAAGGCTCTGGGAGATTGTTTTTGGCTTCCAAAGGGGTGGGGAAGGGTGATTTTATCCTCCCTTGGCTCCAGGGAAGCCTTTTGGAGCCTGGGGAGGGGGAAACACAAGACTACTGGGCCCACCAGAAGTTGGGAAACAGACCCTTCTCCATTGCACTGCTGCGGAGAGTCCAACATGGGTTATACTCTAGCCTGATTGGCTAAGGACTGACTTAATTATAATAATTATAGTTAGCTCCACCCTATCGGTGCCCCACCAGCTCAGTCTTAAAAAACTCAGTCGTAGTGCAGGGACTTGAGTTGTTTTGCTTAAGCATGTATATATGTTTAAAATTGTATTAAATGTTTAAAATTGTATTAAATAATCTTTCTTTTTATCTTCCTTTTCCTTTTTACAGATCCTGACAGGACAACTGGAGAACAGGCCCCTGCCCTCCGTGGGCATTGCCTGCATCACCTTTACCTCCTCAGGGTCCCTGCTCTCCGTGGGCAATGCCCAGAGGTATTCTACCGGTCTCTAGGCGGGTCCCTGGCCTCCGAGGCCATGCCCTGGGTGGCCTAGTGGTTACAAGGTAATAATCCACCCTCTAAGGTCCCTCGCCTCCGCGGCTAAACCTTAGGGTGAGCCTCCAGAGGGCCTCCAGGTGGTGGGGGAAGCTGTTTTCGCCCTCCCCAGGCATCAAATTATGGGCATGGGCACTCATACATGTGCGATAGCCCGCACACATGTATTTTTGGCACCGGAGAAAAAAAAGGTTCGCCATCACTGATATAGGGTCTTCTGCACCAGCAGGAGGTTGGCCTAGAAGACACATAGGATCTGGGTGGCTCACAACCAGAAATTCCCTCTCCTTGAAATCTAGAGCTGAATTCTGTGCAGCTCTGCGGAAAAGCATCAGACAGCTCCCTAACTCCCTGACAAGCGAAGGTAAATTTACGTGTCCTGGGACCCAGGGTGGCGCAGGAGGTAGAGTGATGTACTGCAGGCCACTAAAGCCGACTGAAGATCTGTAGGTCAGCGGTTCAAATCTCATCACCGGCTCAAGGTTGACTCAGCCTTCCATCCTTCCAAGGTGGGTAAAATGAGGACCCGGATTGTGGGGCAATAGGCTGGCTCTGTTAAAAAGTGCTATTGCTAACATGTTGTAAGCCGCCCTGAGTCTAAGAAGGGCGGCATAAAAATTGAATGAATGAATGAATGAGTGAAGAAAGAAAGAAAGAAAGAAAGAAAGTTGCAGGATCCAATCTAGGCCAGTCACCCAAGACCATAGTCTTCTGGGCTTTGGGACTCATGCTGGAGACCATCCTCGGGGGAATGTCTCTCTAGCATAGGGGTCGGCAACCTGTGTCTCTGGAGCCGCATGTGGCTCTTTCACCCCTCCGCTGCAGCTCCCCTGTTGCTGGTCGGCTCCATAATTTGGTGGAGCTTTTGGTTAGGATGGGCAGAGAAAAAAGGATGTGGTGCTGAGGAGGAGACTCTGGCGGGGGAACTGGACTTCCAGAATTGAATGGGGGGCTTCCAGTTAAGACCTTTGTGGCTCTTTTGAGGGTTTAGAGTTGCTGACCCCTGCTGTAGCAGAATGTGTACTTTGGGCTGTTCTCTGTGGTATATATAGGGTGCTTGTTTATTTATTTATAGTTTGTGTTGGAAGGGACCCGGTGATGGCGGACCTTTTTTCTCTCGGCTGCCGAAAGAGTGTGTGTGCATGCGCCAATGCCCACACCCATAAGCCGGGGTGGCACAACAGGTAGAGTGCTGTACTGCAGGCCACTGAAGCTGACAGTAGATCTGTAGGTCAGCGGTTCAAACCTCATCACCGGCTCAAGGTTGACTCAGCCTTCCATCCTTCCGAGGTGGGTCAAATGAGGACCCGGATTGTGGGGGCAGTATCCTAGCTCTGTTAAAAAGTGCTATTGCTAACATGTTGTAAACTGCCCTGAATCTAAGGAGAAGGGCGGCATAAAAATCGAATGAATGAATAATGAATGAATGAATGAATGCCTGGTAGTGTAAAAGGCTACTCTCACCCCCCAGAGGTGGGAAGCCGGAAACGGCCTGTTTCCCAACTTCTGATAGGCCCAGTAGTCTCGTGTTTCACCCTCCCCAGGCTCCAAAACATTTCCTGGACTCAGGGAGGGTAAAAAACAGCTACCCCCACCCCCCAGAGGCTCTCTGGAAGCCAAAAGTGCCCTCCCAGAGCCTCTGTGTGGGCCAAAAATCAGCTGGCTGGCACACACATGCACGTTGGAGCTGAGATTGGCAAAGGCTCGCGTGCCAGCAGATATGGCTCTGCGTGCCACCTGTGGCACCCGTGCCATAGGCTCGCCATCACTTCCCTATACCATCCAAGACATATGGCAGTCCAGTCTCTTCTTGAAGGTCTCCAGTGTTGGGGCGTTCACAACCTCCGCAGGCAGGCCATTCCACCGGTTGATAGTTCTCACCCTCAGAAAGTTCCTCCTTTTTCTAGGTTAAATCTCTCCTTGGTCAGCTTCAATCTGTTGCTCCTTGTCTGGCCCTCTAATGCTTTGGAAAACGGTGTGACCCGCCCTCCTCACTGTGGCAGCCCTTCAAGTATTGGAAGACTGCTATCATGTTCACCCTGGACCTCCTCTTCACTAGACTATCCATGCCCAGTTCCTGCAACCTTTCCTCGTATGTTTTGGCTTCTGGTGTCTTTATCATTCTGGTTGCCGTCTTCTGTACTTTTTCCAGAGTTTCAATGCCTTTTTTGTAGTGTGGAGCTCAAAATTGAATGCAATACTCTAGGTGTGGTCTAACAAGGGCATTATAAAATGGTATTAATACCTCGTTAGCCTTAGATTGCATACCTCTGTTGAAGCAGCTCAAGGTTATGTTGACTTTTTTAGCCGTCGTTGCACATTGCTGGCTCATATTTAGTTGGTTGTCCACCACAACTCCTAGATTTTATTTTATTTGTTTGTTTGTTTGTTTGTTTGTTTATTTATTTATTTATTTATTTATCAGGTTTGTATGCCGCCCCTCTCCGCAGACTCGGGGCAGTTCACAGCAATAATAGTACAATGTAAATAAATCTAATATTTAAGTTTAAGTTAATTTAAAACCCCAATTTAAAAACCAATCATACATACTAGCATACCATGCATAAATTTTATAAGTCTAGGGGGAGGGAAAGTGTCAATTCCCCCATGCCTGACGACAGAGGTGGGTTTTAAGGAGCTTACGAAAGGCTAGGAGGGTGGGGGCAACTCTATATCTGGGGGTTCCAAAGGGTTGGGGCCACCACAGAGAAGGCTCTTCCCCTGGGTCCCGCCAAATGACATTGTTTAGTTGACGGGACCCGGAGAAATCTCTGAGATCTCTCACACAGTCACTTGTGTTGTGTGTGGTTTCACCCAGTTTGTATGTATGTTTTGGTGTTTTTTTTACCTAGGTGTAGATTTTACTTTTCTCTACATTGAACTTCATTTTGTTTGTTTGGGCCCACTGTACACTGTATTCTGAGCCTATCCTCTGGGGTATTGGTATTGTTGTGGGTGGCTTTTTAGTTGTTGATTGGGGTGCTGATGGCCGGCCAAACACTTGCCTCCTAAGTAGTTGATACGCCGCCAGTGGTAAATCAACTCCACTGCTGACAGATTCTCTCCGAATTAGTGAGGGCCTTTGCCAAAATACTGGTTCATGCATGTACCGTACGTGGGTGGAAGAAAGGAAGCTGTATTTTGAGAGTGAGTGAATGTGCACAGCATAATACGAACCAGCTGGGTGTACACTCACTGCTACTTGGATTTCTGAAAGGAAGTCATGGATTTTTTGCAACATCCTGACTGTCCCAACTTACTTATGAATGAATTCAAAAGATTACGCAAGACCTCACAAGTCTTCCTGTGAAAACTGGCTCCATAAATCCTGTACTTCAGCAAAAATTGATTTCCGGAACAAAACCACTAAAAAATGCTATAAATGGCTCCGCTCTCGGTACTCTCTGTGCTTGTGATATTAATTGTGTTGCATTTCGCTGAAGTTTGGCATTTGAAAGAAGCGACTAGCTGCATAAAAAAACATCCTTGGCCAATAGCTTAAAAAAATCTGGCCGTCTTGCTGTTGCAGCCGATTGAGCATGGCGGTTTAAGGAATTAAAAAATAGGAAGCTTTTTTTAAAAAAATGGGGAGGAAAAGATAACGAGATGCTTATTAATCTTATTCTTTGGACCGATGCTATCTTGACTTGCCACACTGTTTGCCAAAAGAGAAAATAACTGAATGGATTTAAGCTGCATTTTCTTGTGCCAACAGAAAAAGGTAGCTCAGTAGCACCCGCTATATTTCAGGCCCAAAGAATTGGTTACGTTAAAAAAAAATTATCCACACTCTTCCTTTCTTCTTGCACTTTAATTATGAGGAAATTCACTCCCCCACTTTCTAATTAACCAGTGCTTGAAGAAAACTTAACAAGAATAATGTCATAGGAAAACCAGCAGTGCAATCATACTTATTAAGTTATATTCACTAGGTTCACTCACAGGGTTTTTCTGTCTATGAAAATTAGTAGTGGATATTCATGCTTCGCTACAAAACTATGATTGGGCTTGATAGATTGACAGTTAAAGCTTGAACATTTATGTAGAATGTGTAACTCCTTAGCATCAGAGTGTGTTAATATAAAGCAACTGGCAGTTGGAACAGAGTTCTTTTCAGGTGGGGAGGGGAGTAGAATATCTAAATTCCCAGTCCGCAGGTCGGATGAATCACACACTGGCCACACCCATACCTAGTTTAGCGAAGGGGTACCATCAGAGTGTGTTAATATAAAGCAACTGGCAGTTGGAACAGAGTTCTTTTCAGGTAGGGAGGGGAAGTAGAACATCTAACTCCAGAGTATGATAATTACTTTATAAGAAATACTAAGGATTGAAAAATCCTTTCTTAGTAAGCACCTAGAACCCAAGAGGAACATAATTGACAACTTTCAGGTTTGTAGGCTTTACAGTTCTGGAGATGTCATGATGAGTGGGTAGTATTTGGATTTTATATATATCTATAGATAGATTGCACTCCTGGGTTTTCGGTGATGTTTAATGTACAGTTTCCCATGAATTCAATATGTTTTGCTAAAAATAGAAAAACATCAGAGCAGTGCCACCTCAACCATCATCTCCACTAAACGTCCCCTCATGCTCAAAATTGTCTAGAGATTTATCTATTTCTCCAGGGTTTTGTCAATACTTTGAGAAAAAGCTAAGAGGACTTCCTTCAAGGAAATGGTCAATGTTTATGATGCTGGTCAGCGATGAAATCCATTTTGTTTTACTACCGATCCTGTGGGCATGGTGTGGCTTGTTGGGTGTTGCTTGGTGGGCATGGCTTGGTGGCGTGGCAGGGGAAGGATACTGCAAAATCCCCTTTCCCTCCCTACTCCAGAGGAAGGATACTGTAAAATCCCTATTCCCTCCCTACTCCAGAATAAGGATACTGCAAAATCCCCATTCCCTCCCTACTCCAGAAGAAGGATACTGCAAAATCCCCATTCCCTCCCTACTCCAGAGGAAGGATGCTGCAAAATCCCCATTCCCTCCCTGCTCCAGAGGAAGGATACTGCAAAATCCCCATTCCCTCCCTACTCCAGAGGAAGGATACTGCAAAATCCCCATTCCCTCCCTACTCCAGAGGAAGGATACTGCAAAATCCCCATTCCCTCCCTACTCCAGAGGAAGGGTATTGCAAAATCCCCTTTCCCTCCCTACTCCAGAGGAAGGATACTTCAAAATCCCCATTCCCTCCCTACTCCAGAGGAAGGATACTGCAAAATCCACGTTCCCACTCCACTCTGGGGCCAACCAGAGGTCGTATTTGCCAGTTCTCCAAACTACTCAAAATATCTACTACCAGTTCTCTGAATTACTCAAAATTTCCTCTACTGGTACTTTGAACTACTCAAAATTTCCGCTACCGGTTCTCCAGAACCTACTGGATTTCACCCCTGATGTTGGTCCTTTCATACCTTCTTCCGTAATTTTAATCTTGGTTTTTTTTTTCTTACCACGGGCAAGTTTGCATTTGTCATTTTAGGACAAAAAACACATTGTCCTCACAGACTGCGGGGGATTCATAGTTGTCTACACCACACTTGTAAGGCGGTAATAAAATGTTTTATGGACAGAGAGCATATGGGGGCCAGGATTCCAGGCTGGTTTCATTTCTTTTAAATATAACTAGATTCAAATGAAGTGCAGTTAAGACGAGACATTTCTCCTCTCTGCTACATTAAACATTACAATAATGGAGGACCATAAAGATTGAAGGACTTCTCCGGATATCAATTTGATGATCCTCATCCAGCTAAGACATAGATTGTATTCGGCACGCATTATCCGTTTACTTCTTGCTGCGGTGTTTACAAGCAATTTTGGAGAAGAACTAGGCTGAACTTCCTCACCGCCAGCCCAGATGTGGTGGACCGCCTTGTCTCCAGCTGTGGGAATCGACATTATTCGCAGCCTGATTTCATCACTGCTGCATTTAATCCATTTGACTTCTATGCCGCCCAATCCTGTGGGACTCAATTGTGCAGGAGGGGTTCAAAAAAGCCAACCAACCGGACCTACGCCTGTTGAAACATTCCTTTGCAACAGACAAAACAGCAAAAAGAGGGAGAATGAGAAGAAAAATCTTGTAATCAGCAGTTCGGAAGTGCTTTTAACAAATGATATTGAGTCGGGTATGCTCAGTTCCTCCTAACAAATACTTTCTCTTTCTGCCTCTCCATCTCTATGTTTTTGTGTGTGTGAGAGAGAGGGAGAGAGAAAGAAAGGGGGGGAGAGAGATATAGAAAGAGAAAGAAAGAGGGAGTAAGGAGCGCATCTCCCTATGGAAATAAGTTATGCTAAGTATAACTTGCTAGAAAAGGCAATGGAGATTTGTGAAGGGGTGCCTGGAGGGTCACAACTAGCTTAAATTGTGTAAGTCCTTTTTCTTCTTCCTCTCTGTTCTGTCTGGGTCCCCCCAGACGCCAACACCAACCAAAAAGAGTAGCCAGACTCACTGGTAAAACGCAAAGGCAGTTTATATAATTCAAAGCAAACACAGGTAACAAAAAACTGTTCTTACAGACAGGAACACTATGAAGCTTCACAGAGGTTTCACGAAGGCCAGGCAATACAACAGGATTCTTGCTGGCAAAAACAACGCTGGAGATAATAAAACCCACGCCTCCCCCAAGTCTTCCAGACTTCTAGGCCACAAGCCAAGATCAGAGATGCCGAGAATCGAAGCAAGGTCACAGGACTCCCAATTGATAACTCTCCACAAGACTGTAAGGGCGGGCCTGCCTTTTCAACCCTGCTGAGGAGAACCACACCCAAACCCAGCTGTTGCCAATTCAGGGATGGAAATACCTTTGTAATTGGCCCTGTCTTTGAGCTGCACGTTGCTGCCTCATGTCTATTATAGCCTGTGCATCTTCATCCAATGAATCCAGGCTACTAGCTGGGGAGAGCCCCCCCCCGGGGGTCTCAGGCTGCTCTCCCTCCTCCTCTTCCTGACGTTCCTCTCCCCCATCTGCCTGGTCCTCCCCCTCCTGTTCACTGTCCTCCTCCTCTGGGCATGGATCCGGCAGAGATCCAGCCGGTCCCTGAGGAGCCTCAGGCTGAATCACAACACTCTCCAACTTCGTTATACCTATTTTTTAATTATTTTTTCCTTCGTACGCTTTAATACAATTTATTTATTTATTAGATTTGTATGCCGCCCCTCTTCAGAGGCTCGGAGCGGCTCACAACAACAAAATAGTACAAATCCAATAGTTAAAAACAATTTAAAACCCTTAATATAAATATAAATAATATATCAAAAGAACCAATCATACATCTCAGACAAACCATACATAAAACGGAAACGGCCCAGGGGAATCAATTTCCCCATGCCTGACGGCAGAGGTGGGTTTTAAGGAGTTTGCGAAAGGCAAGGAGGGTGGGGGCAATCCTAATCTCCAGGGGGAGTTGGTTCCAGAGGGTTGCCACAGAGGGGCCGCCACAAAGAAGGCTCTTCCCCTGGGTCCTGCCAGACAACATTGTTTCATCGATGGGATCCAGAGAAGGCCAACAATGTCAAATATCTTCTATTTCCAGTACAATAAAATAAATAAAACAGTATTTTGTTAGTAACTCTTGTATAATCCCAGGGGGAAAAAATCATACAAAATTATTAATTTCTCTATAAATCTTTTATCCCTTATTGCAATTTTAAAAAAAATCTAACCTTGTCCTCCAGCAATCCCCATCATCATTAATGTTCCCTCAAGTATATACTGACACATAAACAATATTTCTAACATTCTAATTAACTAGCAGGCCATAATGCGTCCTATTTCTCTTTACACATTTTACTTAAATCTAAAAACCCCTATATGGTCTATCGCATCACAAACATTGAAAATATTAAAAGAGGGGGGGGGGGGGAGAGAAAAAATATAACCAATTCCATACATTTTTTTCACTGTACCATAAATCATCTATTGTTCACTAATTCCATTTTTATAAATCTTTCAAAACCATCTCTGTTCTTACATGCCAATCTTACTTATTGAATTCAACTTGCTTTGTTTGCACTTTTCAATAAAACTAATTAAGCTTATTTTAATATAATCAACCAGCCTAATATTTCTTTAATACATTCATTAAAATAGTTTGAAGCTATTTTAATACACAACAAGTCAATATTTCCCAAAATTCTAAGCATATTTAATACATTTCATTAAATTCAGTTAAACCTATTTTCCTCTCCAACTTAAGTTGCTAATTTTGCTCAATTTTCCAGATGTCCCTTCCCCCTTCGATGGGCTTTGTGATTCAGTTCCTCTTTCTTTACATGCTGTACAAACCTATTTTTGGACTTTGTGAAGTCCATTTAAACAACAACCACCACAGCTTATCCAGCTGATAAGCTGGTGTAGAAACTTAAACAAAGAGATAGACTTAAATACTTGGGAAAAGGTATGGACACATAACTGGAAATTAACAAGATCAAGTTCTTTTAAAGAAAATCAAATCAAAATTTTTTATAGATGGCATCTGCCGCCTAATAGAATTTCAAAAATGTTCCAAACAGCGTCACCCAATTGTTGGAAATGTAAGGAAGAAATAGGTACGTACTACCGTGCTTGGTGGACATGCCCAAAAGCAAAAGAATATTGGAATTTAATAGAAAAATGGCTAAAAGAAATAACCCAGCAAGAAATTAAGAAAACACCAGAATTCTTTTTATTAGGCATTTCAAATAAGAAATACAAAAAAGACATATATTATTTAATAATCCACATTTTAGTAGCAGCAAGGATAGCTTTTGCTCAAAAATGGAAAGACCTTGAGACCCCAAAAGAAACTGATATATTTAAGAAAGTCTTAGAATGTGCTGAGCTTGAGGTTGAAAAATCAAGAAGAATCAGAATTTTATGAGGTTTGGCAAAAGGTATATCTGGTAGGATACAAAGAAACAGAGATAACCTTATTTTTACATTATTTTAAACATATTTGTACTTAGTAGTTGTATTAGATAGTGATTATTAACAATATAAAGATAAATTCCTTCTTTCCTCTTCTACCATTTCTCTTTTTCTTTCTTTCTTCATAGTTTATTTCAAGTTATAATTTTAAAATTTCTATATATTTTTAAATGTTTTTTACTTATTATCTTACAGTTGATATACTTCAAGTATTTTAAAATTAATGATAAAGTTAGGTTTTTTTTCTTTTTTACTTATTAAAAATATAAAGATGACTTCTACTTTGAGAGGAGCGATTGTTGCTCCACTAAATGTTGCATGTAATGTATGTTTTGTCTGTCTTTGCAATTTAATAAAAAATATTATTAAAAACAACAACAACAACAGCCACCACCACAACCAGTAGCAGGACTAAGCAAAAGGAGAATGAATTGGTATACAAGCTCAGACCTAAGATAGCCTGATAACGAATGTGGGAAAGGTTGGTCCAATCCTTCTCTTTTTTTCCCCTGCACAATCTTAACTGAGTAATCGTAAAACCGGAGTCACAAGAAACAAACATTCTTGATTATGACTGATAGGACAACGAGAGTTTTGCAACGGTGCTGAAATTCTAAGGCGGGTCGAAGCAAAGCAATGACAAGAAGGACCAGGGGAGACATGATTGCAGTGTTCCAATATCTCAGGGGTTGCCACAAAGAAGGAGTCAACCTATTCTCCAAAGGACCTGAGGGTAGAACAAGAAGCAATGGGTGGAAACCTAAACAAGGAGAAAAAACAACTTAGAACTAAGGAGAACTGACAATCAGAACAGTTGATCAGTGGAAGAGCTTGACTCCAGACGTTGTGAATGCTCCAACACTGGAAGTTTATAAGAAGATGTTGGATAACCATCTCTGTTTCCTGCCTAAGCAGGGGGTTGGACTAGAAGACTTTCAAGGTCCCTTCCAACTCTGTTGTTGTTATGATTACAAATGCAGTTAATTCCCATTGGATGGATATTGACTGCACTTTAAAAAAAAGAAAACCCCAAACAATCCCCATATTATTCCGGGAATCCATATTTTGTCCTCACTTGTTGGACAGGTGAACCTGGAACTTCGGTGACACCAGAGAAAAGTCGATCACCATTGTTCATTTCAGGTGGTATAATAATAATATAATAAAATTTTTATTTACGGTCAAAGACCATCAATATAATATTTATTAATCAGATTTATTTATTAATCAGATTTGTATTCCGCCCCTCTCCGTAGACTCGGGGCAGCTAACAACAACAATAATACAATGTAAACAAATCTAATATTTAAGTTAATTTTAAAAACATCCCAATTTAAGAAACCAATCATACATACTGACATACCATGCATAAATTTTATAAGCCTAGGGGGAAGGGAAAGTCTCAATTCCCCCATGCCTGAGGTGGGTTTTAAGGAGCTTACGAAAGGCAAGGAGGGTGGGGGCAACTGAGATATCTGAGGAGAGTTGGTTCCAAAGGGTTGGGGCCGCCACAGAGAAGGCTCTTCCCCTGGGTCCCGCCAAACGACATTGTTTAGTCGACGGGACCCAGAGAAGGCCAACTCTGTGGGACCTAACTGGTCACTGGGATTCGTGCAGCAGAAGGCAGTCCCGGAGATATTCTGCTCTGATGCCATGAAGGGCTTTATAGGTCATAACCAACACTACTACTACTAATAATAATTAAAAGGAAAAAGTACAGGAAATAGGACTTTTGACTGAGCAACCAAGATTGACCCATTGTAACTATACAAGAGATGTACATATCTCGCTATGAAGGCATACATTTGCAACGAATCCCCGCTGCTGCTGCGCAGAATATGGCCACCTGTGCCGTAATCCTGGCCTGCTCATCCCCAAGCAACCACCGGAGATAGGCAACGTCCGAGCGGCCAGGATATCCCTCAATAAGTGGTAGAATATGCTTTCTCCTAATGTCAGTGTAAAAGGAGCATCTCAGGAGCATGTGTCCCTCAGTCTCCACCTCTCCTGAGCCACAAGGGCAAAATCTTTCAGTGGCTGGAGTTCCCTTGTACTTGCCGTACAAAACGGCGGACGGAAGCGCACGGCACCGTACAAGAGCAAATGCCTTTCGATGGCATTTCAGGTGGTAGTACCTACAGGTTTGCAACAACTGAGCAATCTCAGTTCTGTTTTGTGGAGTTTGGAGGCGTGCTCATGGACTGCATCTGAAGTGCAGAAGAAGAGGATAGAATAGGATGGGTAGGGTAGGGTAGAGTAGAGGAGGATAAAGTAGAGTAGAGAAGAAAATCTCAGTTCTGTTTTGTGGAGCTTGGAGACGTGCTCATGGACTGCATCTGAAGTTGCAGAACAGAGGCTAGGATAGGATGGGTAGGGTAGAATACGGTAGGATAGAGCTGGGGTGGCGCAGCAGGTACAGTGCTGTACTGCAGGCCACTGAAGCTGACTGTAGATCTGTAGGTCAGCGGTTCAAATCTCATCACTGGCTCAAAGTTGACTCAGCCTTCCATCCTTCTGAGGTGGGTAAAATGAGGACCCGGATTGTGGGGGCAATAGGCTGGCTCTGTTAAAAAGTGCTATTGCTAACATGTTGTAAGCCGCTCTAAGTCTAAGGAGAAGGGCGGAATAAAAATTAAATAAATAAATAAATAAATAAATAAATAAAGAAGGAAGGAAGGAAGGAAAGGAAGAAAGAGAAAGAAAGAAAGAGAAAGAAAGAAAGAGAAAGAAAGAAAGAGAAAGAAAGAAAGAAAGAGAAAGAAAGAAAGAAAGAAAGAAAGAAAGAAAGAGGAGAATTCTGTTCTGTTCTACTCTACCCTACCCTACCCATCCTATCCTAGAGTAGAATAGAATTCTTCATTGGCCAAGCGTGATTGGATACAACAAGGAATTTGTCTTTGGTGTAGATGCTTTCGGTGTACATAAAAGAAAAGATACATTTGTCAAGAATCATGAAGCAGCCAATCTAGGAAGACCCTTTTTAGAGTCTTCTTTTTAAAAAACAACAACACCCCAACTGATCATTTAGCCTTCATGCATGTAGCTTGAGATCCCCTGGCCCAAAACATATGTGAATACAAGTTTGCAGAGCTAGTCACAACTTTAGAACCCAACCTCTGAAAGCAGAAGGGAAAGAACCCCACCCCCAGTTATGTGGAAAACCTTTGGATTTCTCCAGGGTTGATTCACAGGACCTGTTCTGGGCAGCTTAGAGGCAGGCGTGCTGCTCCACCCTGGTGCTTGGTGAGCACGTAGATATTGCTTCAGACAAATTCTCAACAGAGTCAAAGAAAGAAAGAACTGGAGCATGCTAGGAGAAGCCCGGAATGAAGCTTTGCTGGACTTCAGAGGGCCATCTGCTGACCTTTTGATCTTTACCTGCAAATGTTTAATCTTCTCCTGGACTCTACCCACCTGGAGGAAATGAGCTGATGAAATATTTTGTTTCTCCTGTTCTGAAAACAAGCAAGGATCTTCAAGGAAGGAATAACCAGGCACTGAGAGGTGAAGTTCTTATTAGGTGCATTGCACAGTGGAACACCTGTTCAACATGATTTGTGGTGGAAACCAAGTCAAAGACATTGAAGAAGAAGAAGAAGAAAAAGGACTACCCTTTAGCATCATGTATTGTTGGAATAAAGGAAAGGAGCATCCGGATTTCTGCAGAAATGGTAAAAAAAAACAACCAATCATTTCACACCATTGGCAAAAAAACATGGTGGTTAGGCATAATAACGTTTAACCTGTTCGGGGGCTTTGTAAAAAAATAATCATTTAATTTAATCTTCTATTTTGAACAGAGAACAGCTGTTGTGAATGAAAACATTAAATCGTTATCAACTTTTTTATAAATTAAAAATTGAAAACACATTCAATCGTTCTAAATCAAAATCATTACCCTATCATATGAGCTTGATTAAATTAAATTAATTCAATTTTTTAAAATCAATTTAAAAAACATTGGACCGTTATAAATCAGAATCATTAACCTATCGTTATGAGCTTGAGTATTTATTTATTTATTTATTTATTTATTTATTTATTCTTTGTCCAATATACAATACATATGGAAGAGAATAGGCATTAATATATAACGATAGAAAGTAAAAAGAAGAGAAGTAGATGGGAGGGAGAGAATATATATGATATAAGAGATAAGGAGAGAATATATATGATATATGAGTTAAGGAAAGACAATTGGACAGGGGACGATAGGCACATCAGTGCACTTATGTACGCCCCTTACTGGCCTCTTAGGAACCTGGAGAGGTCAATCGTGGAGAGTCTAAGGGAGAAGTGTTGGGGGTTGGGAGTTGACACTATTGAGTCTGGTAATGAGTTCCACGCTTCGACAACTCAATTGTTAAAGTCATATTTTTTACAGTCAAGTTTGGAGCGGTTAATATTAAGTTTGAATCTGTTGGGTGCTCTTGTGTTGTTGCGGTTGAAGCTGAAGTAGTCGTTGACCGGAAGGACGTTGCAGCATATGATCTTGTGGGCAATACTCAAATCGTGTTTTAGGCACCGCAGTTCTAAGCTTTCAAGACCCAGGATAGATAGTCTATTTTCGTAGGGTATTCTGTTTCGAGTGGAGGAGTGAAGGGCTCTTCTGGTGAAATATCTTTGGATGTTTTCAAGAGTGTTGATGTCTGAGATGTGGTATGGGTTCCAGACAGATGAGCTGTATTCGAGAATGGGTCTGGCATAGGTTTTGTAGGCTCTAGTCAGTAGTGTGAGATTGCCAGAGCAGAAGCTGCGTAGGATCAGGTTTACAACTCTGGAAGCCTTTTTGGCGATATAGTTGCAGTGGGCTTTAGCACTTAGGATGGAAATATTCATGTCGTTGCGATTGTATCCTACGTGGTTTTTGTTACAGTAAATCAGCCACAAAGACTTGACATTCCATTCATTCAAATCAAGGGCTTAAAAGGTTAGCATTTCCTTTACATGGAAAAGATTTCGAATTCGACTCAGGGCCATTGCTAAGCTGTATAAAAACAATATGTAATTATGTCCTTTCATTTTAAATTTATCTCTTTTTCAAAAGGAAGCTTTGTCAAAAAAACCCTAAAACTTCTCATGCCTTTTGAACAAAATCATCCCTTTTTTTCCCTTTTGTGCTTCAGTTGTGCTCATCTTAAACATACATTAGCAAATAACGTCTTTGGATCTGCTCATCATTTCCCCAATGCAGTTAAAATATTCTTCTAAACGTTTCCTGGAGATTCACGGATATGCGCAGCGCACGGTTTCTTCTCTGCAGCATTAGCAATGTTTCCCAAAAGCATCACTTGATGAACAACGTGAAGCGGAATATGTAGATGTTCTGTCTTCCAAGTTTTATCCATTAACTCATTTTCTCCCCGCTCCCGAAATCTGTCGCGCTGAAATTGCATCTGGAAATCTGAATCTTAATGGAAATTGATAATCAGACGAGACACCAGAAGTGGGTAATTTGGTACACCGGTGCTGCAAAGACATTTCAGATTAAGCTTCTATTTGGCAGACCCCGAAAATATTTCCATTGGCTGGGTTGCCCGTTGCAATTTAGCAACACTTGCTAAGCCAGAATTATCTTTAACCAATTGCACTGATTTTTAATTTTTATAAATTAAGCCAAGTTGTCAGCACTGGGCATGCATTGCCATCTTTGTTTTGGACTTTTTTTTTAAAAAAAATGATATTTATTTTTTTTGGTGCTGTGCTTGGGCACCAACAAGATGTGACAACCTGGGAGGAAGCAAACAGGCAGTGATGTAAGTTAGAACCCACTCCTGGACCGAGTGGTGGGGAATGGATGGATTTAGTCAGAACCGAAGAAGCTTCTCGGATGAAACCATGCTTTGTTGGTTTGTTTAGTTATTTTATTTGTCAACAAGTGCAGGGAAACGGGACCCATAAAAAATGGCACAAATAAATGGATATGAAGAAGGAAAACGCAGCCATAAATACATAAAATGAGTCCATATAAATGTGTTCCCTTAGGAACCTCTTAAGAAATGTGTAAGGTCTACGGTAGACAGTTTAAGATAAAAGGTATGGGGATAACACTTCAAAAGAGACATTGAAACTCTGCAGAAGGTGCAAAAAAGAGCAACCAAGATGATTAAGGGATTGGAAACCAAGACTTATGAGGAGAGACTGAGGAAACTGGGCATGGATAGCCTAGAGAAAAGGAGGGCCAGAGCGGACATGATAGCAGTCTACAAGTAGACGAGGGGATGTCACAGAGAGGAGGGGATCACTTTATTCTTCAGGGCACCAGAGGGCCGGACGAGGAACAACGGCTGGAAACTGACCAAGGAGAGATTCAACATGGCGATAAGGAGAAACTTCCTGACGGTCAGAGCGATCAACCAATGGAACAACCTACCAGGGGATGTTGTGAACTCCAACACTCTGGACATTTTTAAGAGAAGATTGAACTGCCACTTGACTGGTGTACTATAGGGTTCCTGCTTGGGCAGGGGGTTGAACTCGATAGCCTTCATGGTCCCTTTCAACTCTAACAATGAATGAATGAATGAATGAATGAATGAATGAATGAATGAATGAATGAATGAATGAATGAATGAATGAATGAAAGTAACAACAGGATCAGGTAAAGTGGTCCAGACATTTATTACTCTATTGCAGAAGACGTATTTTCAGAATACATTTAGTTTGTATCTATTTTTTTTAAGTTTTCTTTAAACATTTCAGTACAGATCTGCACCCAAATTTCATACATTATTATTACACATATATTTACAATATATCAAATGTTTACATTATCTCATATCTTGGTCTCCTTCTCACATTGTCTCACAATCTTTCCCAGTTTTTGTTTTAGTCCAGTGGTACCATTTGATCCACACATCATAATAATCCGAGTTATTTTGTCCTTTTAGTTGTACTGTCAACATGTCCATTTCAACACACCTGTATATTTTATCAACATATTTTCCGATCTTTCAAATGCTGAGCATAAACAATTCTTGCTGCTGTAATAATATGTAATAATAAATGTTGTATACTTTGTGGGTGTTGTTTCCTTATTGTTCCTAATAGAAAAAAAATCTGGACTATATTCTATTTGTCTTTCTGTGATCTGTTGCGATCAATTCTATACCTTTTTATCAATAAACCTTTGCTTCGGGGCACAACCACCACATAGTCTGTATCTATTGATAGCCCTGGTGTTATTGTGGCTGAAATTTAAAGTAGTCGTTAACAGGTAGGACGTTAAGATAGATGATCTCGTGTACTAAACTTAAATTGTAATTTATTTATTTATTTATTTTATTTATTTATTTTGTCCAATACACAATGAGGGTTTTAGTGGGTGTATGTATGTATGTATGTGTGTGTGTGTGTGTGTGTGTGTGTATATATATATATATATATATATATACACACACACACACACACACACACACACAGTAAAATACATGATGAAGGTTATAGAGGAGATACTCATAGTAAAATATATCTAAGAAAGAATAGAAAAGAAGGTATAGGAATAGAACCTATCAATGAAAGAATAGAAGAAGAGATATGGGAATAGAAGAAAGGTATAGGAGGTATAGGAGAGCAATAGGACAGCGTAGTTCAAAGTTATCCAGGCCTAAAATTTCAAGTCTACTGGAATAAGGAAGTTTATTACGAGCAGAAATGTTGAGTCCTTTTCTTGCAAAATACCTCAATATGATTGATGACATACTGTGAATTGTGCAATTGATAGACTGTGGTTTGACCTGACAACGTTGAACAATTAATTTTCCCAACTGTTGCATTGCAGACATTCCAAACGGACAGGTTCTTGCGGTGCTGACAGCTCAAAAGACCCATCGTTCCCACCCGGTCCTCATGAATTCTTGGGGGAAAAAATTGAAAACGTTGGGAATAGAGGTGAGGCTTCCAGTCTTGTTGAAACACGCAACAACAACAAAAAAAATCAGAGCTTTTGACAGACTTCCCCTTTAGACACAACTCCACATTTTTATCTCCTGCTTGCCTGTTCATACATGTCCTTTAGATACGTATCTATAATAGCATACATAGGTATAAACGAGCTTAATATCTAGTTCAAGTTAAGCTGGACCTGCTGAGGACTTCATGCTGTTTTCTGGCTAGCTATAAACATGTACGTTTTTTGAGCATCTTCCATCCCAACTGGCAATACTGAAATTGACTGGTTGTTTGGTCACGATGCTATAAAGAAGAGGTTGAGACTCTAGAAAGATATTAGATTAGATTAGATTTATTGGATTTATATGCCGCCCCTCTCCGTAGACTCGGGGCGGCTCACAACAATGGTAAACAAAACATAGTAACAAATCTAACAAATTTCGCAATCTAAATTACAGTTTTAAGTTAAAAAAATCCAAAAGAGCCCCAATATATAAAAAACAAGCACACAATCAAATCATACACAAAAACTACATGGGCAAGGGGGAGATGTTTCAATTTCCCCATGCCTGATGGCAGAGGTGGGTTTTAAGGAGTTTCCAAAAGGCAAGGAGGGTGGGGGCAATCCTAATCTCTGGGGGGAGCTGGTTCCAGAGGGTCGGAGCCACCACAGAGAAGGCTCTTCCCCTGGGTCCCGCCAAATGACATTGCTTAGTCGACGGGACCCAGAGAAGGCCAACTCTGTGGGACCTAACTGGTCTCTGGGATTCGTGCGGCAGAAGGCGGTCCCGAAGAGGACAGAGAAGAGCAACTAAGCTGGTTAAGGCTAAAACATAGGCTGGACGGTTTGCAGGAACTGGGCCTTGTTAGTCTAGTGCAATGTTTCCCAACCTTGGCAACTTGAAGATATATGGACTTCAACTCCCAGAATTCCCCAGCCAGCTGAGGAATTCTGGGAGTTGAAGTCCAAATATCTTCAAGTTGCCAAGGTTGGAAAACACTGGTCTAGTGAAGAGAAGGACCAGGGGAGATGGGATAGCAGTCTTCCAATATTTGAGGGACTGCCACAGAGGGTGTGGGGGTCAAGCACCTGAAGGCCAGACAAGGAGCAACAGATGGAAGCTATACAAGGAGAGATTCAACCTGGAAATCAAGAGAAATTTTCTGAGTGAGAGCAATCGACCAATGGAACAGAAGTTGCCTTCGAAAGTTGTGGGAGATAAATCACTGGAAGCTTTCAAGGAGAGACTGGACTGCCATCTCTCAGAAATGGGGTAGGGTCTCCTGCTTGAGAGACTCCCAAAACTCCCACAATTCCTGAGCCAGCCTGGGGAACAATGGGGAACAATGGCATTTTCATGACTTCAACTCCCAGAATTCCTTAGCCAGCCAGCCATTCTGGGAAGTCCACAAATCCTAAAGGGGCCATAGTTTGCCACCCCTGTCCTATAGTGACAGATGGATGATGGGTATGTTTAAAGGTAGGGAAGGGACACTTAACTGACATTCTGTTACCTGCCTAAGCAGGGGTTGGACTAGAAGACCTCCAAAGATTCAGCTCCAGTGATCTTAGAAGCCGATGTCTTAGAAGAACTTGAACGATTACAGATAAATAAGGCAATGGGTCCAGATGGCATCCACCCCAGAGTTCTTAAAGAACTCAGATCTGTCATTGCTACCCCCCTGACTGATTTGTTTAACCAATCCCTGTTAGCAGGAGATGTTCCTGAGGATTGGAGAATGGCCAGTGTTGTGCCTATCCACAAGAAGCTGGTAAATACAGGCCAGTTAGCTTGACATCAGTTATAGTTAAAATGATGGAGACTCTACTCAAAAATCTGTATAGTCTGGAGGACAGAAGGAAAAGGGGGGACATGATCGAAACATTTAAATATGTTAAAGGGTTAAATAAGGTTCAGGAGGGAAGTGTTTTTAATAGGAAAGTGAACACAAGAACAAGGGGACACAATCCGAAGTTAGTTGGGGAAAAGATCAAAAGCAACGTGAGGAAATATTATTTTACTGAAAGAGTAGTAGATCCTTGGAACAAACTTCCAGCAGACGTGGTTGGTAAATCCACAGGAACTGAATTGAAACATGCCTGGGATAAACATATATCCATCCTAAAATAAAACACAGGAAATAGTATAAGGGCAGACTAGATGGACCATGAGGTCTTTTTCTGCCGTCAGTCTTCTATGTTTCTATGTTTCTAAGTCCCTTCCAACACCTACTCTCCTCTCCTCTACTCTTCTTTCCTCTCCTCTCCTCTCCCCTCCTCTCTCCTCTCTTCTATTCCATTCCATCCCATTCCATATTTTCTGTTTTGTTCGGTTCTGCTCTGCTTTGCTCCGCTCCACTCCTCCTGTCCCGTCCCATCCCGTCCCATCCCATCCCGTCCCATCCACACCATACCGTACCGTACCGTACCATACCATACCATACCATACCATACTTCAACAGCTTTTATCCCAAGTAAATTTCCCATGAAGTTTAGCCCAAATCTCCTCCTCTGGTTCCAGACACGCGTCTGATATTGTGCAATTATCCAAACAGGTGACAGAAGACCAGTGGGAAACTTTGATACTACGAGCTGTGCTGGTGCCAGAGATGAGAACGTACCTATCATACAACTCCAGAGGAATAAGGATGGTCATTGCTGCAGTAAGAATCCCAGAGAACTGTGGGGGAAGCACTTGGGGCATGCAGTACTCTGTTGGTGACAAAGGGCTCTACAGGCAGTCCTGAATGTACAACAGTCCATTTGGTGACTGCTCGAAGTTACAACGACACTGGAAAAAGGGACTTATGGCCAATTTTTACACATGACCATTTCTCATGATCAATTGTTATCTAATGTGGGCTAGATCAATTTATCTATCTATCTATCTATCTATCTATCTATCTATCTATCTATCTATCTATCTATCTATCTATCTTTCTCTCTCTAGTATCTCTATCAACTCCCTCATCTCTCTCTCTCATTGTACTTCGCTCTCTTTGATCTCTCTCTCGTCTCTCTTTTTCTATCATCTATCTATAGCATCTATTTCTCTATATCTTAGTCTGTCTGTCCATTATCTTTCTCTCTCTCTCTCTACTGTCTATCATCTCTCTCTCATCTTCCTCTTTCTATCATCTATCTATAGTATCTATCTATATCTTAGTCTGTCTATTATCTTTCTCTCTCTAGTGTCTCTCTCACCTCTCTCTCTCTCCTCTCATTTCCCTCTATCTATAGTATCTATCTCTATAT
>NC_091957.1:7311447-7341447 GCF_031021105.1 Erythrolamprus reginae
GGATTTGTATGCCACCCTCTCTGCCTGTCTCCGTCCTTGCCCTAGGCCTGTACTCTTTTATGTGCCAAGTTAGGGTTATGTCAGAATAGCAGTGCCATTGTGAGCTTGTGTGTGTGTGTGTAAATATATTTATGTATTAAATGGATGCAAATCAGTTTTTATTCAAAATACCAATTTCATTCAGTCATAAAGCAGCAGCTTTAATTTTCTCTTGGACTATTTCACTTTTCTTCCTTCCCTTCATTCTTCCCTCCTCTTTCTCCTTCCTTCCCTCCATCCCTTCTTCCTCTTCCTTCCTCCGTCCCTTCCTTCCTTCCTGCCCTCCCTCTTTCTTTCTTTCTTTCTTTCTTTCTATCTTTCTTTCTTTCTTTCCTTCTTTCCTTCCTTCCTTCCTTGCCTGCCCATCTGCCCTCCTTCCCTCTTTCTTTCTTTCTTTCTTTCTTTCTTTCTTTCTATATTTATCTATCTATCTATCTATCTATCTATCTATCTATCTATCTATCTATTTGATTTTTATGCTGCCCTTCTCCTTAGACTCAGGGCGGCTTACAACATGTTAGCAAACATGTTACCATCAAAGGTATACCGGCATAAAGGTGAAGTCATTTGATCCAAGAAAAACAAAATGCACATATCCATTAGATTTCAATTTTGATTATTAGAGTTGGAAGGGACCTTGTGTTATGCCAGGATCTTTGCTAATGGCCCCTAGTGAGTTAGGAATGCAAATTCAAACACACAGGCCCAGAAGAAATGAAAATAGTTTATCCAAAACAGTTTTGAAAGCACACACTTTTAAAAAGAGCCAAATTTCTCTCACCCAGATAACAGTCCTGGAATGCGGCCAAAAGCAAACCCCCCCCCCAAGCAATTAAGGCAGCTGTGCATCCTCACAGCCACCCCCTACTATGAGTCCACAAGAGTTAGTTAACAGTGAAGTGTCCAAAAAGTCAGTAGAAGTCCTGGAAGAATCCAAACATTAGCAATGCTCTTTCTCCAAACGGATAAACGCCCACACGTGCACTCCCCAACACCCGTCATTTATCACCAAACCCGTTAACCTAATTGCCTCAGCAACAGGTGTTCTCCCTTATCTTCGACGATACCTGCGCAGCTGGTCCCTTCTTGCCATGAGCCTGTGCATATGGGCATCTACCAGCGGATCCATCTCCGAGTCTGACGTCTCACTAATGGGAGCATTAACTGATGGGCTGGCTGCACCAATCTCTCCGTCTGATTCTCCTCCCCCACCGTCTGACCTCGGCAATGAATCTTCACTATCAGAATCTGCTGGCAATAACACCCATCTCTGTGAACCTGAGAATTCCCCTGAAGCAACGTCCAAACTCCCCATTGCAGAAGCTGGCCCAGAGCCAACCACAACACCTTGTAGGTCATCTAGTCCAACCCACTGCTCAAGCAGAAGACCCTACACCATTTTGGACAAATGGTCGTCCGGTCTCCTCTTGAAAGTCTCAAGTGCTGGAGCTCTCACAACCACTGCAGGCATGTTCTGTCCCACTGGTTGATCGCCCCAAGCCAGATGTCCTTCAAGCATCTTCCATCTCTTCAAATCCTGGTTTTGTAGCCACAGCTCAATTCTTCCCCTCTTCTTGCTTTTCCTTCTCTTTACCAGATGAACGTGAATACAGACATGAGGCTAATGGCTGCCAATGAAGCCTTCATGAAACTTGGATTCGTGGTAGGGATGACAAATATTCCGGAGAAAAACTGTGCGGTCCCACAGGTATGTTTTCCTGGAAGGGGAATTTTCCTAGCAGAAGAGTAGACCAGACCAATGGTTATCCAATCTCTTCTTAAAAACATCCCAGTGATGGGGCTCCCATAGCTTCTGAACGCAAGTCGTTCTACTGATTAATTGAACAGGGAATTATAGAATTATATAATACAATTATAGAATATACAATCTAAATATACAATGTATATAGAATATAGACTCTATCTATCTATCTATCTATCTATCTATCTATCTATCTATCTATCTATCTATCTATCTATCTATCTATTCAATTTTTATGCCGCCCTTCTCGTTAGACTCAGGGCGGCTTACAACATGTTAGCAATAGCACTTTTTAACAGAGCCAGCATATTGCCCCCACAATCCGGTTCCTCATTTTACCAACCTCGGAAGGATGGAAGGCTGAGTCAACCTTGAGCCAGTGATGAGATCTGAACCGCTGACCTTCAGATCTACAGTCAGCTTCAGTGGCCTGCAGTACAGCACTCTATCTATCTATCTATCTATCTATCTATCTATCTATCTATCTATCTATCTATCTATCTATCTATCTATCTATCTATCTATCTATCTATCTATCCATCCATCCATCCACCCACCCACCCACCCACCCACCCACCCACCCAACCTACCTACAGGGTGCGTTCGAAAAGTAATCCAATTATTTTTTTTAAAGTAATTTATTGAACAGATTTGCACAAACACTTAAAATTCTTCAAAGTACTGCCCTTGGGCCTCTACACATTTTTTACCAGCGACTCTGCCATGACCGGTCTGTGCCCTGGAAGGTGTCTTTGGAGACCTCTCGCAAAATCTTTGTCACGGTTGATTGGACCTCTTCTATGGATGAAAAATGGGTTCCTTTCAGGGCTGGGAACAAGAAGTCTGCTGGGGCGATGTCAGGACTATAGGGGGGATGGGGCAGCGTTGGCACCTGGTGTTTGGCCAGGAACTCGCAGGATCGTAGCATTGTTCCCCCTAGACCTTTACAATTTTATGCATGGTATGTCTGTATGTATGTCTGGTTTTTATATTAATGGGGTTTTAATCATTTTTAGTATTGGATTATTATTGTACGCTGTCTTATTATTGCTGTTAGCCACCCCGAGTCTCCAGAGAGGGGTGGCATACAAATCCAATAAATGAATGAATGAATGAATGAATGAATGAATGAATGAATGAATGTTGTGACAAGACGTGTTTTTCAAGCCATTTCTCTCCATCTATCCCACGAAACATTATAATTTTGCAACAAGGACTCCAGTTTCTAAAGATAAGATATCAGGCTTTGAAGGGCTGTGTGAAGTTCTGGACCTTGAGTCACTTCTTTTACACAAATGGTAAAAAATTTCACATATGTGTAATGCAAACAGTTGCAGGAAGGTTCTGACCACTGAAGCAGGACAGCTGATTTTCCCAGATGCTTTCTTTATTTTTTTAAAGATTTTTTTTATTTTTTTCCCAACTTTAAAAACATACATACATAAAACCACATATATCTTCAATGCATAACAATATATTCATAAGATCTTTTATATGAAAAATAATAAGATAGTCCATAAACTTCTTTAATCCCAGCAACCGATTAGGTCCCACAGAGTCGGCCTTCCCCGGGCCACGTCGACAAAACAATGTTGTCTGGTGGGACCCAGCCTTCTCTGTGGCGGTCCCGGCCCTCTGGAATCAACTCCCCCCGGAGATTAAGACTGCATCCACCCTCTTTGCCTTCTGAAAATTCCCTAAAACCCACCTAGGTCACCAGGCATGGGGAAATTGATATACCCTTAGCTGTTCCAGTTTATGTATGGTTTGTTTGGGCTGCATGATTGTTTTTTATAAGGGTTTTTAAAATTGTTTTTAATATTGGATTTGTATGTTATGTACTGTTGTGAGCCGCTCCAAGTCCTTGGAGATGGACGGGATGCAAATCTAATTAATAATAATCATCATTATTATTATTTTATTTATTTATTTATTCATTCATTCATTCATTCATTCATTCATTCATTCATTCATTCATTCATTCATTGGATTTGTATGCTGCCCCTCTCCCCAGACTCGGGCCGGCTAACAACAGTAATAAAACAGCATATAATAATAATCCAATACTAAAACATTTAAAAACCCATTATTATAAAACCAAACATACATACAGACATACCATGCATAAAATTGTAAAGGCCTAGGGGGAAAGAGCATCTCAATTCCCCCATGCCTGGCGGCAGAGGTGGGTTTTAAGCAGCTTACGAAAGGCAAGGAGGGTGGGGGCAATTCTAATCTCTGGGGGGAGTTGGTTCCAGAGGGCCGGGGCCGCCACCGAGAAGGCTCTTCCCCTGGGTCCTGCCAAGCGACATCATCATCATTATTATTATTATTATTATTATTATTATTATTATTATTATTATTATTATTATTATTACAACTTTTTCTGTTGGTATTCTATTCAGCTTCCACTTTTGTGCCTACACTATTCTGGCAGCAGTCCTTATATGTATAATTAAATATGTTTCTTGTTGCATTTTCCTGGCAACCTGCCTAGTAAGAATATTTTAGGTTTTAAGTCAATGGTTTCAATATCCTCTCGATCCAGATGCTTTCTTGTTTATCTCCCTCCCTCCCTTCTCATTCAGTTGTGGTTTGTTCGTTTTGATGTGGGACCCTGCCTTCAGTCTCTGACAGACTCTCTGGCCTCACTGGAGAGAAACCAGGAAGTAAGTCGTTTGGCTATTTCTTCCCTTTTACCGTCAAAAGTGCGTGGTCGAGAAAAGAAGGCGCCCAAAATGCATTCCTATTCAGTTAATTGCGTTGTCAGAGAAATACATAACATTTGGATGCCTTACTGCATCAGATGAAAATGATAACTCTCCTTCCTATACCCAGAAACTTCCCGAAACTTCAAAAAATGAAAATAACTTTCAGGGTTCCCATGCCCTAATTAAATCATGAGCCTCAAGCTAAGCATCAAAGGAAATCCAATATTTCTGTTATTTATTAGGAGCTTCACGTTCCCATGTTCCATGTGACGCCAACTCTGACCTCACACTATTTGCAATAGCAATAGCATTTGGACTTATGTACCGCTTCACAGTGCTTTACAGCCCTCTCTAAGTGGTTTACAGAGAATCAGCATAATTGCCCCCAACAATCTGGGTCCTCATTCCAACGACCTCAGAAGGATGGAAGGTTGAGTCAACTTTGAGCCTACTGAGATTCGATCTGCCAAACTGCTGGCAGCCGGTGATCAGCAGAAGTAGCTTGCAGTACTGCACTCTAACAATTGCACCATAGAGGCTGTTTAATAATACCGTAATTTACATCCGAGACTTGACCCTGTTTCCCCCCTCCCCTCCCTAGGATGTGTCATCTGTCACATTTGCAAATGGAGCCATTTCCCTGGTTGTAGAGATCACTCCCCTCCAGCTGCTGTGGGTACCACTGAGAGACGTCCTTGAGAGAGAGATAGCTGGAATGTGCTTTCGTTATTGGCTGCTTTGCTGCTTTGCCCTTGCTGCTTTGCCTACTGAGATTCGGTCTGCCAAACTGCTGGCATCGGGTGATCAGCAGAAGTAGCTCGCAATACAGTGTTCCCTTGATTTTCGTGGGGGATGCGTTCCGAGACCGACCGCGAAATTCGAATTTCCGCAAAGTAGAGATGCAGAAGTAAATACACAATTTTCGGCCATGGACAGTATCACAAGCCATCCCTTAACACTTTAAACCCCTAAATTACCATTTCTCATTCCCTTTTACAATCATTTACTCACCATTATTACTGGTACTCACCATTGAATAAGACACTTAGTGATCCTGATATTTATAAACATAATTATTTATTAACAATATTTTTTTTGTTATTTATTTGCATAAATTATTAGTTTGGCCATGATGTATGACATCATCGGGCAGGAAAAGTGTTGGTTATGACCTATAAAGCCCTTCATGGCACCGGACCAGATTATCTCAGGGACTGCTTTCTGCTGCACGAATCCCAGCGACCAGTTGGGTCCCACAGAGTGGATCTTCTTCGGGTCCCGTCAACTAAACAATGTTGCTTGGCAGGACCCAGGGGAAGAGCCTTCTCTGTGGCGGCCCCGGCCCTCTGGATCCAACTCACCCCAGAGATTAGAATTGCCCCCACCCTCCTTGCCTTTCGCAAGCTACTTAAAACCCACCTCTGCCGTCAGGCATGGGGTAATTGAGATCCTCTTTCCCTCTAGGCCTTACAATTCTATGCATGGTATGTATGTATGTATGTTTGGGTTTTATATTAATGGGTTTTTAATCGTTTTTAATTTTAGATTACTATTGCACACTGTTTTATTGTTGCTGTTAGCCGCTCCGAGGCTCCGGAGAGGGGCGGCATACAAATCCAATAAATAAATGAATGAATGAATGAATGAATGAATGAATGTATGTATGAATGAATGAATGAATAAATAAATAAATAAATAAATAAATAAATAAATAAAACCCGTCGTATGGGGAAAAAAACGCAAAGTATTTTTTAATTAATATTTTTTGAAAAACCGTGATATAGGCTATTCACAAAGTTCAAACCTGCAAAAATCGAGGGAACACTGTACTCCACTCTAACCACTGCACCACCGAGGCTAAGACTAACCACTGCAGCACCGAGATTAAGCTTGGTGGTTAAAGGCATCAGGTTAGAAAATGGGAGTTCTTGTCCAAATGTAGTCAGAAAGTCAGGTGTGTGACCTTGGACCAGTGCTGTCTAGTCATAGCATCACACCATCATTCGTTAAGAAAACAGCAGGAATAAGTCCAGGTAGTTTCCAGGATTCAAAAGTGGTTCAAATGCACAGACATCCAGAGGAAACGAAATCTGAAAAGAGATTTTTTCAGGCTTGATCCCTTTGCTTTGGATTTGTTGCTCTCTTTTTTATTTTTTTTAATAATTTTTTAAAATTAATTTTTAACAAATTTTATATCACACAACATAAAACAGTGCATAGTGAATTGTACCCACCACCCAGAAACACACACATTCCCCACCACCAAATCGGGGGTGTTTCTTGTATAGTCCACTGTTGTGATTCAGCCTGAGGCTCCTCAGGGACCGGCTGGATCTCTGCCGGATCCATGCCCAGAGGAGGAGGACAGTGAACAGGAGGGGGAGGACCAGGCAGACGGGGGAGAGGAACGTCAGGAGGAGGAGGAGGGAGAGCAGCCCGAGACCCCCGGTGGGGGCCTCTCCCCAGCTAGTAGCCTGGATTCATTGGATGAAGACGCACAGGCTATAATAGACATGAGGCAGCGACGAGCAGCTCAAAGACGGGGCCAATTAGAAAGGTATTTCCATCCCTGAATTGGCAACAGCTGGGTTTGGGTCTGGTTCTCCTCAGCAGGGTTGAAAAGGCAGGCCCGCCCTTACAGTCTTGTGGAGAGTTATCAACTGGGAGTCCTGTGACCTTGCTTCGATTCTTGGCGTCTCTGATCTTGGCTTGTGGCCTAGAAGTCTGGAAGACTTGGGGGAGGCGTGGGTTTTATTATCTCCAGTGTTGTTTTTGCCAGCAAGAATCCTGTTTTATTGCCTGGCCTTCGTGAAACCTCTGTGAAGCTTCATCGTGTTCCTGTCTGTAAGAACAGTTTTTGTTACCTGTGTTTGCTTTCCAGTATATAAACTGCCTTTGCTTTTTACCAGTGTGTCTGGTTACTCTTTTTGGTTGGTGTTGGCGTCTGGGGGGACCCAGACAGAACAGATTCCAATTTATTTCTTGCAGCTTGGTCTCGGATTCTGCTCGTCATATATTGTCTTGCCTTGTCCCACCGTCCCATCAGTTGTCCCAGCTCAGTTTCATTATCCGAATTTATCCTTTTATCTATAATTTCAAATTGAATGTGGTCCACCCTGTACCTACACCAATATTGCATTGTCCATTTTGTGGATTTGTCGCTCTCCTATATTGCTTTCTCTAAAATAAAGCATGGTCTTCGTTGCCAGTCAGCTCTGAAGCGCAGTCTGGAAGACTTGGGCATTGTAGTCGAGACACCTATCCTGCCAACATGGGAAAACCAACGGAGTGATTGTTTGGAAGAATCTTCACTCTTGCCGGAGACCACGAAGAAGGGCAGCAAGGATTTCTTGGCGTGCCGAGAATTCCTCCATCTTGTCCCAGACAGGAAGCCGGAGGTAAGGATAATAATAGTAATAGTAATAATAATAATAATAATAATAATAATAATAATAATAATAATAATAATAATAATAATAATAATAATAGAAACATAGAAGACTGACGGCAGAAAAAGACCTCATGGTACATCTAGTCTGCCCTTATACTATTTCCTGTATTTTTATCTTAGGACGGATCTATGTTTATCCCAGGCATGTTTAAATTCAGTTCCTGTGCATTTACCAACCACGTCTGCTGGAAGTTTGTTCCAAGGATCTACTACTCTTTCAGTGAAATAATATTTTCTCATGTTGCTTTTGATCTTTCCCCCAACTAACTTCAGATTGTGTCCCCTTGTTCTTGTGTTCACTTTCCTATTAAAAACACTTCCCTCCTGAACCTTATTTAACCCTTTAACATATTTAAATGTTTCGATCGTGTCCCCCCTTTTTCCTTCTGTCCTCCAGACTATACAGATTGAGTTCATTGAGTCTTTCCTGATACGTTTTATGCTTAAGGCCTTCCACCATTCTTGTCGCCCGTCTTTGGACCCGTTCAATTTTGTCAATATCTTTTTGTAGGTGAGGTCTCCTGAACTGAACACAGTACTCCAAATGTGATCTCACCAGTGCTCTATATAAGGGGATCACAATCACCCTCTTCCTGCTTGTTATACCTCTAGCTATGCAGCCAAGCATCCTACTTGCTTTCCCTACCGCCTGACCGCACTGTTCACCCATTTTGAGACTGTCAGAAATCACTACCCCTAAATCCTTCTCTTCTGACGTTTTTGCTAACACAGAACTGCCAATGCAATACTCAGATTGAGGATTCTTTTTCCCCAAGTGCATTATTTTACATTTGGAAACATTAAACTGCAGTTCCCATTGCATAATAATAATTCCCATAACAATAATCATAATCATAATCACATTCGCAATCACAATCACAATCATAATCATAATAATTTATTGTTATTGCTATTATTATTATTGCTATTATTATTATTGCTATTATTATTATTGCTATTATTATTATTGCTATTATTATTATTGCTATTATTATTATTGCTATTATTATTATTGCTATTATTATTATTACTATTATTATTATTGCTATTATAATTATTATTATTATTATTGTGGCAGAAAAAACAATTGCTGCCAATCTGCCTTCCATTGAGGACCTGTATACTGTACGAGTCAAAAAGAGGGCGGGTAAAATATTTACTGACCCCTCACATCCTGGACACAAATTGTTTCAACTCCTACCCTCAAAACGTCGCTACAGAGCACTGCACACCAAGACAACTAGACACAAGAACAGTTTTTTCCCAAACGCCATCACTCTGCTAAACAAATAATTCCCTCAACACTGTCAGGCTTTCTACTAAATCTGCACTTCTATTCTACTAGTTTTTCTCATCATTCCTATCACCCATTTCCTCCCATGTTGACTGTATGACTGTAACATGTTGCTTATATCCTAAGATTTTTATTAATATTGCTTCTTCATTGCTTATTTGACCCCTATGACAATCATTAAGTGTTGTACCACATGATTCTTGACAAATGTATATTTTATTTTATGTACGTTGAGAGCATAGGCACCAAGACAAATTCCTTGTGTGTCCAATCACACTTGGCCAATAAAAATTCTATTCTATTCTATTCTATTATTATTAATTAGATTTGTATGCCACCCTTCTCCGAAGACTCGGGTGCGGCTCACAACAACGATAAACAATGCAGTACAAATCCAATAACTCAAACTAAAGCTAAAAACCCACAATCATTTAAAAAAACAGTCAATACTACCCAATCCTAACCACACATAAATCCTACTAGCCAAAAAGGGGATACATGAATTACAACCTACAGTGCTTGGGCTGTGCTTTGCTGACTCATTCCCAGGAGGAACCGCACTTGTGATTGCTTCCTGGGGAGAGAACCTTCTTAGGAAACGAAGCATGTGACATGTGGTTGCGCAGGAGTTTTGCAACAGCGATTGTTTTTGAAAAAAAAAACACCCCAAACCCTGAGCCTCTGGAGGATATCAGCATGACTCGGCTGGAATCCCCTGTAAGTCAACTCCTGTTTTGAACAGGCCTTTTGTTACTCCAAACTGGCCCCGCGATCCCCGAGCAGCGTGACTGATGCATAGCGCTGAGTCTTTTTTTGAACAGATGAACAGAATTGGAAGGGTCCAAACACACCTCCACCCCTTCCTGCCTGCTGCCCACCCCTGCCTGTAGCATGTGTCAGCAAAGCAGTGGAAGTGATAGAAGTGATACAAAGAGTAGTAGATGCTTGGAACAAACTTCCAGCAGACATGGTTGGTCAATCCACAGTAATTGAATTTAAACATGCCTGGGATAAACATCCATCCATCCTAAGATAAAATACAGGAAATAATATAAGGGCAGACTAGATGGTCTTTTTCTGCTGTCCATCTTCTATGTTTCTAACGAAGTTGTTAAGTAAATCTGGCTTTTCCATTCACTCTTGCTTGCCAGAAAGTCACAAAAGAGGAAAAGGTGACCCCATTGCAACAAGTGAGTTGCCAAACAAGTTGCCTGGGGGCTGTTGGGGCCTGGATGGGTGTCAACAAACTCAGACTCAACCCAGACAAGACGGAGTGGCTGTGGGTCTTGCCTCCCAAGGACAATTCCATCTCTCCGTCCATTACCCTGGGGGGAGAATCATTGACCCCCTAAGAGAGGTTCCACAACTTGGGCGTCCTCCTCGATCCACAGCTCACATTAGAGAAACATCTTTCAGCTGTGGCGAGGGGGGCGTTTGCCCAGGTTTGCCTGGTGCATCAGTTGCGGCCCTACTTGGACCGGGAGTCACTGCTCACAGTCACTCCTGCCCTCATCACCTTGAGGCTCGACTACTGTAACGCTCTCTACATGGGGCTACCTTTGAAAAGTGTTCGGAAACTTCAGATCGTGCAGAATGCAGCTGCGAGAGCAATCATGGGCTTCCCCAAATATGCCCACGTCACACCAACACTCCGCAGTCTGCATTGGTTGCCGATCAGTTTCCGGTCACAATTCAAAGTGTTGGTTATGACCTATAAAGCCCTTCATGGCACCGTACCAGATTATCTCAGGGACCGCCTTCTGCTGCACGAATCCTAGCGACCAGTTAGGTCCCACAGAGTGGGTCTTCTCCGGGTCCCGTCAACTAAACAATGCCGCTTGACGGGACCCAGGGGAAGAGCCTTCTCTGTGGTGGCCCCGGTCCTCTGGAAGCAACTCCCCCCCGAGATTAGAATTGCCCCCACCTTTCGTAAACTACTTAAAACCCACCTCTGCCGCCAGGCATGGGGGAATTAAGATTTCTTCTCCCCCTAGGCCGTTACAATTGTATGCATGGTATGTTTGTATGTATGTTTGGTTTTGTATATTAAGGGATTTTTAATTCGCTTTTAGTATTGGATTATTATTGTATACTGTTTATGATTGCTGTTAGCCGCCCCGAGTTTTCGGAGAGGGGCGGCATATAAATCCAATAAAACTTGAAACTTGAAAAACATGTGTGCCATGGCCCTATGCCGTTTCTGATAAATGGCTGTCCAGTTTTTTCTTGAAAGCTTCCAGGGATGAAGCTGTAGAAGGCAACTTTTCCCCCCATTGGTTGATGGTTCTCACCGTCCGAAAATTCCTCCTTATTTCTAGGTTGAATTTCTCTTTGTTCAGTTTCCAACCATTTCTCCCTTAGACTCTCCACGATTGACCTCTCCAGGTTCCTAAGAGGCCAGTAAGGGGCGCACATAAGTGCACTGGTGTGCCTTTCGTCCCCTGTCCAATTGTCTTTCCTTTCTCTCATATATCATATATATTTTCTTCCTTTCATATATCTTCTCCTCTATTTTTACATATTATCTTTATATATATCACTTCATGTCTATTCTCTTCCATATGTATTGTGTATTGGACAAATGAAAAAAATAAAATAAAATACTAGCAACCTACATCACAAATCATAACATCAAATTGAAATGACAAACTGTAAACATCGATTGACACGAACTAATGTGATTAAAAATAATAATAAAGAGAACGTGGCTAAATTCCAGGCAGGCAAGAAATTAGCTGGGACCAAAAGGACATTGGAATAAAAACCCTTGACTTTTAAGCTGGAGTTGGGGTTGTGCACAAGAATGGATTTTTCTTTCATTTGTGGCTGTTGGGTTAAGGCTGAGGTTTCAGCCTCCAGGGTTTTCTGCTGGACCAGAATAGAATCGACTTCCTCCATTAATGTTGACTCCTTGTCTTGTTTCAGGCAATGGCCCATCAGCTCTTGACGGTTTTCAGCAGCTACTACGTCAGGCTCTTAGTCAGTGGTCAGCTTCCAGAGGTCCATACGGAGCAGCATAAAACTATTGGCCAGAAGCCTTGTCTTTGCCAGTTTGTAAAAACTACACTGCTGGGGAAAGAATTCTCTGGATTCCAACAAAGGTGGACATTGTGTTAGCAGCCAAGGCTTTCAATCGTGAAAACACTGAAGAAACCAGAAATCTGAGAAAATGAAGAACTGTTTGCATTGTTCTCTATACAAAAGAACCATGCCTAAAAATATTTTTTTGGGGGAAATGTCTGCGCCTTGTTCTGGGGAGAGATTATACATTATATTTGGACCAGGCTCTACGGCTGAGTGATGTATTGTTTCTCTACTCTTTGGATTGTCATACCTTGTTGGTTGCGCAGAGTCGTGACAATGAGTTGGCAGCCGTATCAGTGCTGGGAAGAAAAGAAAGGAAGGAAGGAAGGAAGGACGGAAGGAAGGAAGAAAGAAAGAGAGAGAAAGAGAAGGAATGAAAGAGAGATGGGAAGAAAGAAAAAATAGAGAAATAAGAAGAAGAGAAAGGAGGAATGAAGGGATAGAAAGCAAAAGAAAGAAAGAAAGAAAGAAAGAAAGAGAGTAGAAAGAGAAAGAAGGAACGAAGGGAAACAGACAAACAAATAAATAGAGAGAAGGAAAGAAGGAAGGAAAAGAAAAAAGTAGGAAAAGGAAAAAAGGAAGAAAAAGAAAGTAGGTAAAGAAAGGAGAATTGAAGGGAAAGAAAGAAAAGGATGGAAGGAAGGAAAGAATGTAGGGAGGGAAGGAAAGAAAGAAGGAAAGAAAGAAGGAAGGAAGGAAAGAAAGAAAGAAGGAAAGAAAGAAAGAAAGAAAGAATGAATGAATTTCCCCAGGAATGAACAAACATCTTTTTTAGCTGGATTCTGGAAACTCAAGGAACAGCGTTGTGGACTGAAATTTTAAAGCTGTTGCGGTGTCTTCCTCAGATCAACTCCTCTGACTTAAAAGACACGTGGAGTGATTCATAGCCGGTGAATCAATTTCTAGGAAACCCCTTATTCCTCGATTGTATTCCCACTTGTCTCCCCTTAAATCTGCACAGTCATCCTTTCTCACTGTCTCCTGTTGACCCCAAAGTGATGATAAAGCATCATGCTACTCCTGGGGAGATCGACTCCTTTCTATATAAGGCAATCTCTTCCACTTTTAACAAACTCCTTGGGATAGAAGGAAGGGCAGAGCCCGGGTGAGGGGTCAAAAATGAAGGACAGGGAGTCCTTTGGCTTACAACCTTTCATTTAGGGCAGTGATGGTGAAACATTTTTTCCTCGGGTGCCGAAAGAACGTGCATGTGCACTATGGCACATGCACGAGTGCCCACACCCATAATTCAATGCCTGGGGAGGGCGAAAATAGCTTCCCCTGATCCCCGGAGGCACTCTGGAGGCTGGAAATGGCCTGTTTCCCAACTACTGGTGGCCCTAGTAGGCTCGTGTTTGGGCCCTCCCCACGTTCCAAAAGCTTCCCTGGAGGGCAAAAACGCCCTCCCCCATCCCCATGGAGGCTCTCTGGAAGCCAAAAATGCTCTCCCCGAGCCTCTGTGAGACCCAAAAATCAGCTGGCTGGCACACACATGCACATTGGAGCTGAGCTAAGGCAACGGCTCAGCAGATAGGGCTCTGCGTGCCACCTGTGGCACCCGTGCCATCGGTTCGCCATCAGTGGTTTAGCGGCGGTTCGAAATGACAACGGCACTGAAACGAAAGGGACGCTTGCAATGAAGGGCTGCTCATTTTCAGTGCTACCGCTGCGTTCTCCGAGACCGGCGTGGGCACGTCCGGTGCAGGCACGCGCATGCTTCGGCGCAAGATTTGGCTTCTGCACATGTGCCACAAGCAAAAAGGGTGCTTGCACACGTGAGATTTTGCCCATTTTCAGTGATTTCATGGCTTCCGTGCATGCGCAAAAGCAAAAAAACTGCCCCAAACAGGCAGAAAAGCAAAACATTTTTGCAAAAAATAGGCGAACTCTTGCACGCAAGAGCATCCTCGTGCGAGAATCTCATGCGGAGGGTGTGTGTTCATGCGCCAGGGATGGGCAGCTGCATGGGCATCCTGATTTTTGTGGCCCCATTTCGGGTGCAGCCCACCACTGGAGGTATGGCCGTTTTTCAACCTTATGAAAGGTTACCATGCTCATATAGTGGAAAGTCAAAGGCTTAGCAACTGGCTTGTATTTATAACAGTTGTACTGCTCCTGGGTCATGTGACTGCCCTTTTTAACTTCCAAATTAGCTTTTAACTTCCAAGCAAAGTCAATGAGGGAAGCCAGATTTGTTTAATGGTGACTCAGTTCACTTAACAACTGGAGTGATTGGGTAATAACAGTGGCCAGAAATATCATAATGTGGGACATAGCTCACTTAACATCTGTCTCGCTTAGCGATGTTTGGCTCACTTGTGACCAAGTCAAGGAGAAGGAAGGAAGTAAGGAAGGAAGGGGAGAGAGGAAGAATGGAGAGATGATGGAAGGGAGAGAAAGAAAGAAAGAAAAGAAATAAATAAATAAATAAAAGGGAAGGAAGGACAGAGAGGAAGGAAGAGAAAATAAAAGAAAGGAAGAAAAAGAAAGAAGGAAGAAAAGGAAGAAAGAACAGAAGAAAGAACAGAAGGAAGGAAGGAAAGGAGAGAGTGGAGCAAAGGAATAGAAAGAAAGGAAAAGAAAAAAGGAATGAAGGAAAGACAGAGGAAGAGAAAGGAAGAAAAAGAAAGAAATAAAAAAGGAAGAAAAAGAGAAAGGAAGGAAAGGAAGAGAGAAAAAAAGAAAGGAAGGAAAGAAAGAAGGGACAGTGGAGGGAAGGAAAAGAAAGAAAAAGAAAGAGAAGGGAAAAAAGAAAAAAGAATGAAAGAAAAATAAGAATGAGAGAAAGAGAAAGAAAGAAAGAAAGAAAAGTGGAAGGAAGGAAGGAAGGAAGGAAGGAAGGAAGGAAGGAAGGAAGGAAAGGTGTGTCACTCCAGGGCTCCTTAGTGAATTTACCGCAAGAGACTGATACAGCTAACCATCAAAACTACCGCATTTTATCAATGCTTTGTCTTCCCCACCCTCTCTTTTATCTAACTGCCACCATCTCTGATTGGAAAAAAAAATACAAACCGAGTCAAGCATTTGCATTTTTATTCCACAAATTATATTTTCTTTTCGATATAATTTCAAGATTTGGTCATTTCAAAGGGTTGGCTCTACCGGTACCCCAGACACGGGATAATCCAACAAGTTCACCTCCGCTCTGAGGGGAGTTGATGAACCTGCCTTCATGAATTGTCTGCGGTAGCCGAGTAAGAAAGACGGAAGCCTCTTGCGTCTTCTCAAAATCGGTAGATGAGGACCGGACATCGTTCCAGAGGATCTGCAAACGGTGTGAGCGGTCCTTTATCTGCGTCATGACCTCTTAGGCTGCGCCACGATGGAACTGGCACATGTCGGGGTCTGGGCCGCACGAGATCTTTGTCATCCGCCTGCAGGGTTACCTGGACAGGTCAAGAAAGAAAATTGATTTACTGTATTACTTATTTTTACAAACATAGAAGATTGACGGCAGGAAAAGACCTCATGGTCCATCTAGTCTGTCCTTATACTATTTCCTGTATTTTATCTTAGGACGGATATACAGTGGAACCTCTACTTACGAACTTCATTCGTTCCGTGACCAGGTTCTTAAGTAGAAAAGTTTGCAAGAAGAATCGATTTTTCCCATAGGAATCAATGTAAAAGCAAATAATGTGTGTGATTGGGGAAACCACAGGGAGGGTGGAGGCCCCGTTTCCTCCCAGGAGATTCCTAGAGAGGCCCCACGGAGGCTTCTCCCCACCTTTTCCAGCCCTGTTTCCTCCCAGGAGATTCCTAGAGAGGCCCCATGGCGGCTTCTCCCTGCCTTTTCTGGCCCTGTTTCCCCCCAGGAGATTCCTAGAGAGGCCCCATGGAGGCTTCTCCCCGCCTTTTCCGGCCCTGTTTCTTCCCAGGAGATTCCTAGAGAGGCCCCATGGAGGCTTCTTCCTGCCTTTTCTGGTTACTGTTTCGAAGGCTCGGGTTTGTAAGTGGAAAATGGTTCTTAAGAAGAGGCAAAAAAATCTTGAACACCCGGTTCTTATCTAGAAAAGTTCGTAAGTAGAGGCGTTCTTAGGTAGAGGCAAGTTTAAATTCATTTACTGTGGATTTACCAAGCACATCTTCTGAAAGTTTGTTCCAAGCATCTATGACTCTTTCGGTCAAATAATATATCCTCACGTGGCTTCTGATCTTTCCCCCAACTCACCTCAGATTGTGCCCCCTTGTCCTTGTGTTCACTTTCCTATTAAAAACACTCCCTCCCAAATTTTATTTAACCCTTTGACATATTTAAATGTTTCGGTCATGTCCCCCCTTCCCCTTCTGTCCTCCAGACTATACAGATGGAGTTCATTGAGTTCATTTATTTTATTTACTGTGATTTATTAGCCACCCAACTCCTTCTGGACTCGTACGACAGTTTAAAACAATATAAAACAATTTAAAACCCTTAAAAATAAATCATTTGTATTCTCTTAGCCAGGCTTAGATTGTATGGCTCATCCAGTGAAGGGCTTTGGGTGTGGCTTATTGTGTGGGTGTGGTTTGATGGTCATGTGACCGGTTAGGAGTGGCTTGCCGGTCATGTGACCAGGCGGGAGTGGCTTGATAATCATATGACTGGGGTGTGTGGCTTAAAGGTCATGTGACTGGGTGGGAGTGGCTTACCGACCAAGAGAAGTGTTCAAATAGGTGATTGGTGATTTTTCAGTCAATTCAGGCACATTATTTGAATAGGTACAAAAAGGACCAATGACAGACAGCGTTATTGAGGAGCACAGGAACACTTTAATGTTCTAATGACAAACCTTTTTTCCCTCAGGTGGCAAAAGAGTGTGGGAGTGCGATATCGCACATGCACAAATGCCCATAATCGTAATTCAATGCCTGAGGAGGGTGAAAACAACTTCCCTTGCTCCCTGGAGGCCCTCTGGATTTTTTAAAATGCCATTATTGAGTTTTTTTCCCTTCTGTGCACTAATGTGGAGTGTGTCATTTGTTTTTTTCCTTTCTTCCTCATCAGGTGCTACGCTTATGCATTGGTTTATTTTCAATTTTGAAAATGTGACTTCGGAGAGCGATAGCGGCTAACCGGCTGGTTAAACATCCTCTTTTTCTTTTAGATTCCGAGAAAATATCAGAGTGAGAAACAAGAATTTTCCTCATTCTTTTTTTAAATTATGCTCCACTACCGTAGCCTTTGTTATAAACTTTTTCCTTTCTTGACCGCTCAGGAAGAATGGAAAGAGAGAGGGAGGGAGGGAAGAAGGAGGAGGAGGAGGAGAGGAAAGAGAAGTAAGGATAATAAATTTGCTAATATGCTATGACAATGTGGTAACTGAAAACAGAACTATTATTTCTCAAGAGAAGGAAAGAAGAAATACATCTCCATAGAGACCTGCATCATGTTTCATTACAGTATTTCTCAATAATATTCTATAAATGATTCAGTATTGTTCCCTCCCCTCCCCTCTCTTCTTCTTCTTCTTCTTCCTCCTCCTCCTCATTATTATTATTATTATTATTATTATTATTATTATTATTATTATTATTATATTTGTATGCCGCCCCTCTCTGCAGACTTGGGGCGGCTCACAACAATTATACGAACAATATATCACAAATCTAATATTAAAAAATCTCTAAAAACCCCTTATTTAAAAAACAGACAGATTTCAGAAGTGTTATCCCCTTAGTGTTTCAGGGAGTATAGTGGTAAAGGGAAAAAAAGAAAGAAGGAAGGAAGAGTAAAGTAGAGTGGAGTGGAATGGAATGGAATGGAATGGGAATGGGAATGGGAATAGAATGGAATGGAATGGAATGGAATAAGGGATAGAATGGAATAGAATAGAATGGAATGGAATAAGGGATAGAATGGAATGGAATGGAATTTTGTTGGCCAAGTGTGATTGAACACACAAGGAATTTGTCTTGGGAAGTAAAGAAGGGAGGGAGAGAGGGAGAGGGAGGGAGGGAGGGAAGGTGAGAGCGAGGAAAGAAAGGAGATCGGATGAGAAAGGGAAGGAAGGAAGGTAGCAGGGAGGAAGGAAAGATGGGATGAAAAGTGTGGGGGATGGAAGTAAGGAGCAATGGGAAGGAAAGGAAGGGAGAGAGGGGGGATGGAAGGAGGGAACGAGGGAAGGAAGGTGATGGGATGAGAAAAGGAGGGGGGAGGGAAGGAAGGAGGGAAGAAGGGAGGGAAGGAGAAAGGGGGAAGGAAGGAGGGAAGCATGGAGGAAGGGAGGAAGGAAAGATGGGATGAGAAAGGGAGGGGGTAGGAGGAAGAAGGGAAGAAGCAAGGAAAGAAGGAAGGAAGGAGGGAGAGGGGGAAGGAAGGAAAGGTGGCTTTTATTATGAAATCGGAGGACTCATTTGGCCCAGCCATAACTGCCTATCATTTTATTCCCATCCCTAGCGGAGATTCCCCACCTTCTCTTACCTTTTTCTTCAGGAGAAGATTCTAATCTCTCGGTCCCATCCTTACAGCAGAAGCAACAGCAGTCTCCGATTTTTTCTGCCACCTGCCTGAAGGCTAGAAGAGAGAAGGAGAGAGGGAGAGAGGAAAAGTAAGTAAGGAGAAATACATAGCAATGCTCAGGTTCACCTCCACCTGAACAAATCCAGATGTAAAGAGGTTGTTGGTCCGGTCTCTCACATCTAGAACTTTCAGCTGATGGTAGAATAATGAAATACAGTATGTGAATTCTCTAACTACATTTATATCTCTGGGTGGGAGCGAGGGGTAGCAGATGGCTAACTGCATTGCTTGGAGTGATGGGTGTGGAAGTGGAGGGGAAGTTTTGGGCTAAAGGGTTGGGTTTTTGGGGGGTGGGGGTGGCAAGAGGGACAGCCTATACACTTGCCAATATAGTTTCCCCCCCCCCTCATTACTAGTCTTTGGTGCTGTTTTTCAGCTAAAGCTTTGCTTAAAAATAACAACAAAGCAAAATAACCTTGGTTAGAAAACTCTGCAAGTAGGGAGAATCTAAGAATCTAAGAATCTAGGTCAGCTGAAGGTGGTTGAAATGTCCTTCTAACAGCTCATTCTTGTTGCAAAACGTTGGCTCTAAAGTTACTTTTTTTTCTAATTGACTTCAAGCTTTGGAGTTGTTTAGGGAGGACAGGAAAGAAAAAAGTTTGTGGTTTACCCATAATAATGGCTTCCTCTTTGTTGTGGGAACTAAGCTGTCTTCTTAACACCAGAACAGAGTTTAATTTCATGGGCCATGACATGGAACACACATTTACCGAAATGTGGAAATTAGAGCTTAGTTAGATGGTGTGAATGGGAGTCTTTTTGAGCCCCTTCCCTAAGGGACAGATATTCATAGATGGCCTTGAGTCAGGACTTGCAATTAATCACACCTCCACTGTTTTTAGTTGCCGCCTGCTCCAGATAAAGGTTTCGCGGGAATCCCCTACCCTATTCCCAAACTATTTTGGGAATTTAAAAAAAATAATAATTCTTTTTTTAATAAAATGCCCTGAGTCTGCGGAGAAGGGCAGCATAGAACTCCAACTAACTAATAATTCAAAATGTTGGTTATGACCTATAAAGCCCTACATGGCATAGGATCAGATTACTTATGGGACCACCTCCTGCCGCATGAATCCCAGCAACCGGTCATGTCCCACAGAGTCGGCCTTCTCCAGGCCATGTCAACTAGACAATGTCACTTGGCGGGACCTAGGGGAAGGGCCTTCTTTGTGGTGGTCCCGGTCCTCTGGAATCAGTCCCTACCCTCCTCTCCTTCTGCAAGAGTCTTAAGACTCACTTACATTGCCAGGCTTATTAGATTCTTCCTCCTCGACGAATGTATAGTGTATTTGTTGATTGAATGGTTATAGAAACATAGAAGACTGACGGCAGAAAAAGACCTCATGGTCCATCTAGTCTGCCCTTATACTATTTTCTGTATTTTATCTTAGGATGGATATATGTTTATCCCAGGCATGTTTAAATTCAGTTACTGTGGATTTATCTACCACGTCTGCTGGAAGTTTGTTCCAAGGATCTACTACTCTTTCAGTAAAATAATATTTTCTCATGTTGCTTTTGATCTTTCCCCCAACTAATTTCAGATTCCCCTTGTTCTTGTGTTCACTTTCCTATTGAAAACACTTCCCTCCTGGACCTTATGTATGTATTTTAATTGGTTCTTTCGTTTTTTTTAGTTGTAACTGAATTTTAATTACGTATTTGGATTTCGATATACATTGTCTTTTTATATGTTGTAAGTCGCCTGAGTCCTCGGAGAGGGGCGGCATATAAATCCAATAAACTTAAACCTAAACCTAAGCCTAAACCTAAACCTAAGCCTAAACTTAACTAACTAACTAATTGATCATGTTGAAAAAAAAATCTTTTGATCAAATACAGGTAAGTCCTCGCCTTAGGACCGCGACAGAGTCCCAAAGCTACTTTACCAAGTGAGACGTCATTAAGCGAGTCTTGCCTCATTTTGTGACCTTTCCCCACCCACGGTTCTTAAGCGAATCGCTGCGGATGTGAAGTTAGCCTGTTGTTTGTTGAATCCAGCTTCCCCATAGACTTTGGTCGCAAAACAGGAACGTAATGTCTGGGAGGGACATTGCAACCGTCATAAATACAAGTCATTCCCCCTCCCAAGCATTTGAATTTTGATCACGTGACCCTGGAGAGCACCGCGAGGTCGTAAATGTGAAAAAAAAGGTCATCAGTCACTTTTTTTCCCAGTGCCGTTGTAACTTTGAGTGGTCGCTAAATGAACTTGCGCGGGGACTTCCTGTGTTTTGATCTGTGTTTGCTGATTTGCTGTATTTGCTGAACTCGTGATAGAAAGCTAACACCGGTGAACAATCTTGCAAATCAACCTTTCTATCTTGATTTGGCCCAGGGTGTCTAGAGTTGGTCACAATTAATCTCAAAAGGATTTCCTGGTTGCCGGCTACCTGGGCAAGGGTTGGGTTAAAGATTTAAAACCAGCGTTGAGTTTAGATCCTGAGTTGAATTTGGTGCTCTCTCCAAGCTTGGTTGTTTTCCTGCAGGCATCTATGGAGATTTTAATCCTGGCCCTCCCTCCTTCCTTCCTTCCTTCCTTCCTTCCCTTCCCTTCCCTTCCCTTCCTTTCCTCCCTCCCACCCTCCCTTTCTCAACTCCTTCCTCCCTTCTTTGTTTCTTTCTTTCCTTCCCTCCCTCCCTCCTTTTCTAATACAATCTCCTTCCTTCCCTCCCGCTCTTCCACCCTTCCTCCTTCCCTCCTTCCCTCCCTCCCCACCTTTCTCATCCCATCTTTTTCCTTCCTTCCCTCCCTCTTTCCTTCCCTTTCTCCTCCCATCTCCTTCCTTCCCTCCCTCTCTCCCTTTCTCAACTCATCTCCTTCCTTCCTTCCATCCCTCCTTCCTTCCTTCCCTCCATCCCTTTCTCAATCATCTCCTTCCTTCCATCCCTCTCTCCCTCATCCCTTCCTTCCTTCCATCCCTTTCTAATACAATCTCCTTCCTTCCCTCCTGCTCTTCCACCCTTCCTCCTTCCCTCCCTCCCCCCCCACCTTTCTCTTCCCATCTTTTTCCTTCCTTCCTTCCCTCCCTCTTTCCTTCCCTTTCTCAACTCATCTCCTTCCTTCCATCCCTCCTTCCTTCCATCCATCCATCCCTCTCTCCCTCATCCCTTTCTTCCCTCCCTCCCTCTCTTTCTAATACAATCTCCTTCCTTCCATCCCTCCTTCCTTCCCTCCTTCCTTCCTTCCCTCCATTCCTTTCTCAACCATCTCCTTCCTTCCTTCCCTCCATCCCTTTCTCATCTGATCTCCTTCCTTTCCTCCCTCCCACCCTCCCTTTCTCAACTCCTTCCTCCCTTCTTTGTTTCTTTCTTTCCTTCCCTCCCTCCCTCCTTTTCTAATACAATCTCCTTCCTTCCCTCCCGCTCTTCCACCCTTCCTCCTTCCCTCCTTCCCTCCCTCCCCACCTTTCTCATCCCATCTTTTTCCTTCCTTCCCTCCCTCTTTCCTTCCCTTTCTCCTCCCATCTCCTTCCTTCCCTCCCTCTCTCCCTTTCTCAACTCATCTCCTTCCTTCCTTCCATCCCTCCTTCCTTCCTTCCCTCCATCCCTTTCTCAATCATCTCCTTCCTTCCATCCCTCTCTCCCTCATCCCTTCCTTCCTTCCATCCCTTTCTAATACAATCTCCTTCCTTCCCTCCTGCTCTTCCACCCTTCCTCCTTCCCTCCCTCCCCACCTTTCTCTTCCCATCTTTTTCCTTCCTTCCTTCCCTCCCTCTTTCCTTCCCTTTCTCCTCCCATCTCCTTCCTTCCCTCCCTCTCTCCCTTTCTCAACTCATCTCCTTCCTTCCATCCCTCCTTCCTTCCATCCATCCATCCCTCTCTCCCTCACCCCTTTCTTCCCTCCCTCCCTCTCTTTCTAATACAATCTCCTTCCTTCCATCCCTCCTTCCTTCCCTCCTTCCTTCCTTCCTTCCCTCGATTCCTTTCTCAACCACCTCCTTCCTTCCTTCCCTCCATCCCTTTCTAATACAATCTCCTTCCTTCCCTACTTCCTAGTAGCAGCGCAGCCCCTGATACTACGCAGAAGCGTGGCAAAACCAGCTCCGGATAAGACAGTTTAGCGTTGCCAACCCATCTGTGAGTTATGTGTGTAAATAGAGGGATGGGGTGGGATGGAGGGACAGCATAGTCCTAGGCTTGGTACAACCCATCAACTCTCACCTGCTACTCTCTAAAGAAAATTGAATTAAAGCATTTTTAAAAAATCCAATCCTGTCCAGCAAAAGGATTTAATCGCCAACCTAAGTTTTAGGACAATTAAAACTTTTCTCCGTAGAACGGAAACTTAGCTTTAGGCAGATCTTGACTTACCACGGGCAATAACTCAGGCCATGTTTCTTTAGGGGTGGAGGATTGGGCTTCCCCAGACTTCCAGCTTCTTTCTCCTCCTCTGGCTGCGTCCCCTTCTCTCCTTCTCTCTTCTCCTCTTCGCAGCCTCTTCTACCTTTGCGCCCAAGGATCAAATTCTGCTGATTTCTTTTTGCAAACAAAGAAAAGCAGCTGTGCCAACTTCCCTTCTGGGGCGTTGCCCAGAAACTCACGTGGATGTCACAGTGGCCACCGGTTTTGTGACTCAGGGCAATTGTGGTGTTGATTTGACAATAAAGTAGAGGAAACAGATCAGATTTCTCTTAGACTCAAGTAGGTGGGGAAAGTTCAGGGCTCCCCAAGCCGCTTGTTTTGTTTCCGCATCTCTCCAGGGGTTAAATGTTCCTGCTGCCGTCTTCTTCGACAATAACAACCCACCAACATTTCAACCTGCTGGAAGCTGTCAAGTTGAGTTGGAGATTTTTGTAGCAATAAAATTAAGACTTATCTACCGCTTCGTAGTGCATTTACAGCCCTCTCTAAGCGGTTTACAGAATGCAGCTCATCTGTCTGGAACCCACACCGCATTTCGGACATAAACACTCTAGAAAATGTCCAGAGATACAGTAGTTCAGTGATTTTCAACCTTTTTTGAGCTGCGGCACATTTTTTACATTTACAAAACCATGGGGCACATTGAGGGGGGGGGGCCTCAAAAAATATTGGACAAAAAAATTCTCTCTCTTCCTCCCTTTCACTCTATTTCTCTCTCCCTCTTTCTCTCCCTTCCTCTTTTTTCTCTCTCTCCATCCCTCTTTCTTTCTCCCTTCTTTCCTCTTTTTTGCTCTCTTTCTCTCTCCCTCCCTACCTCCCTCTATGTCTTTCTCTCTCCCACCTTCTCTCCCTCCCTCTCTCTCTCTTGCTTTCTTTCTCTCTCTCTCTTGCTCTCTCTTGCTTTTTTTCTCTCTTGTTCTCTTTCTCTCTCTCTTTCTCTCTTTCTTTCTCTCTCTTGCTTGCTTTCTCTCTCTTGCTTGCTTTCTCTCTCTTGCTTGTTTTCTCTCTCTTGCTTGCTTTCTCTCTCTTGCTTGCTTTCTCTCTTGTTCTCTTTCTCTCTTGCTTGCTTTCTCTTTCTTTCTCTCTCTCTCTCTTGTTTTCTTTCTCTGAGCTTCACGGCACACCTGACCATGTCTCGCGGCACACTAGTGTGCCACGGCACACTGGTTGAAAAACACTGCAGTAGTTTACTAGAAGAATATCAACCAACAAATGCTCTACCCTCCACATTGGCAAAAAGAATCCTAACCGCACATCCGAACTGAATAAACAACCTCTCACGGCTGACCCACATTCTGTAAAAGACCTTGGAATACAGTAATACCTCATGATACGAACTTAATTGGTGCAAGGAGGAGGTTTGTAAGACGAAAGGTTCGTAAGACGAAACATTGTTTCCCATAGGAAACAATGTAAAGTCAATTAATCCGTGCAAACAAAAAACCCCCCGCAAAAAAAAGGCTTTCGGCGACTGCTGGGAAGCCGCGCGGCTGTTTTAAAAGGTGACGGCTGGCCTGGGGGGCTTCCCAGCACCCCCCTGAACCCGGGTTCGGGGTTCGGGGGGTGCTGGCAAGCCCCCCAGGCCGGCTGTGACCTTTTAAAACACCCGCGCCGCTTCCCAGCTGTCTTCTGAAGCCGAACGCGGAAGTTCGGCTTTAGCGTTCGGCTTCGGGAGACAGCTGCGAAGCGGCGCAGGTGTTTTAAAAGGTCGCAGCCGGCCTGGGGGGCTTCCCAGCAACCTCCCGAACCGAACCCGGGGTTCAGCAAAATTTTGCCTCTTCTTACGAACTTTGTTCGAGTTACGAACTGGCGTTCGGGAGGCTTCTGGGAAGCCCCGCCGCCCAGCTGTCACCTTTTAAAACAGCCGCGCGGCTTTCCAGCAGTCTCCGAATGCCGGTTCGTAACTCGAAAAAAGTTCGTAAGAAGAGGCAAAATTTTTCTGAACCCCGGGTTCGTATCACGAGTTGTTCGTAAGACGAGGGGTTCGTATCTTGAGGTACCACTGTACTAATATTGAATGACCTAAGTGCTAAAGCCCACTGCAACAATATCGCCAAAAAAGCCTCTAGAGTTGTTAACCTGATCCTACGCAGCTTCTGCTCAGGCAATCTCACTCTACTCACAAGAGCCTACAAAACTTTTGCCAGACCCATCTTAGACTACTGCTCATCTGTCTGGAACCCATATCACATCTCAGACATCAACACCCTTGAAAATGTCCAAAGATATTTCACCAGAAGAGCCCTTTACTCCTCCACTCGAAACAGAATATCCTACGAAAATAGACTTACAATCCTAGGCCTAGAAAGCCTAGAACTACGGCGTCTAAAACATGATTTGAGTATTGCCCAGAAGATCATATGCTGCAATGTCCTACCAGTCAATGACTACTTCAGCTTCAACCGCAACAACACAAGAGCACGCAACAAATTCAAACTCAATACAAAGTGCGCCAAACTTGACTGTAAAAAATATGATTTCAACAATCGAGTTATCGAAGCATGGAACTCATTACCGGACTCAATTGTGTCAACCCCTAACCCACAACACTTCTCCCTTAGACTCTCCATGATTGACCTCTCCAGGTTCCTAAGAGGCCAGTAAGGGGCGTACATAAGTGCACTGGTGTGCCTTTCGTCCCCTGTCCAATTGTCTTTCCTTTCTTTCACCTATCTTATAAGAGCCCTCCACTCCTCCACTCGCAACAGAATTCCTTACGCTACTAGACTTACAATCCTAGGTTTAGAAAGCTTAGAACTACGTCACCTTAAACACAACCTAAGCATAGCCCATAAAATCATCTAGGATGTCTTTCCTGTCAACGACTACTTCAGCTTCAACCACAACAACACTCGAGTACATAACCAATACAAACGTAAAGCAAACCGCACCAAACTCGACTGCAGGAAATATGACTTTAGTAACCGAGTAGTTGATGCATGGAACTCACTCCCCGACTGTGTAGTATCATCACCTAACCCCCAAAACTTTACTCTTAGACTATCCACTGTTGACCTCTCCCAATTCCTAAGAGGTCAGTAAGGGGCGTGCATAAGTGCACCAGCGTGCCTTCCGTCCCCTGTCCTAAGGTTTCTCTCTCACTAGTATCATGTATATAAATATTGTTATATTTTTTCATACCACCAATACATACTTGACAAACAAACCAACCAACCAGCATATTCCTTTCATCCTTTTCCTCCCACTTAGGACTGCATGACTGTAACTTGTTGCTTGCATCCTAAGATTTTTATTAATATTTATTCTTTCTTCATTGCTTATTTGACGCCTATGACAATCATTAAGTGTTGTACCACATGATTCTTGACAAATGTATCTTTTTCTTTTATGTACGCTGAGAGCATCTGCACCAAGACAAATTCCTTGTGTGTCCAATCACACTTGGCCAATAAAGTCTATTCTATTCTATTCTATTCTATTCTACTCTACTCTACTCTACTCTACTCTACTCTACTCTACTCTATTCTAGGCAGAACACAATAAAGTAGTTTAGCTCAAAGTCCATGCTCTGGGTTGTTTGCGCCCGACAATAATATTTCATTTTATTTTTATTTTCCCAATCTGAAGGTGATAGGGAGTGTTTCAGGAACAGGGAAGGGCTGGGTGGCATTTTGTCTGGACACAGCATTTGCAAACAAATCCACTGGGTTGTATGTTCCCACAAAAGAATGAGGAATGTCTGTGGTGCAAACCACATACAATCTAGTATATCCCTGAGTTCCCACTTTCTACTAATGATGGCTTGCTCCTTTTCCAACCTCTCAAAGACTCTTTGCTTTTTTCCTGGGCTGTCATGGAAAGTAGTAGAAATCTCTGCCCCCCCCCACTTTCTTTCTCTTTCTGTCTCTCTCCCCTCCTCTCTTTTTTCTTTTTCTCCATCCTATCTCCTTCCCTCTTTCCCATTCTCTTTCTCTTTCCCTCTCACCCACTCTCTTTCTCTTCCCCCTCCCTCTATCCCTTCCCTTCTCTCTTTCTCCCTCTCTCCCCCCCTCTCTCTATTTTGCTCTCTTTCTCTTCCCCCTCCTTCTAACCCCCCCTCTCATCTCTCTCTTTCTCTTTTTTCTCCATCCTCTCTCCTTCCCTCTGTCCCATTCTCTTTCTTTTTCTCTCTTTCTCGCCTTCCCTCTGTCTTTCTATTCCCCCTCTTTCTCCCTCCCTCTCCCCCCTCTCCCTCCCTCTCTTTCTCTCCCCCCCTCCCTCTCGCTCTTTCTCTCTCATCCCTCTCTCTCTTTCCTTCTCTCTCCCCCCTTCTTTCTCTTTCTGTCTCCCCCTCTCTTTCCCTTTTTTCTTTCTCTGTCTCTCTCCTTTCCTCTTTCCCATTCTATTTTATTTTATTTATTGATTTTGTCCAATACACAATGAGGGTTTTAGTGAGTGTACACACAATAAAATAAATAATGAAGGTTATAGAGGATTTACTCATAGTAAAATATATCTAAGCAAGAATAGAAGAGAAGATATAGGAATAGAACATGTCAATGAAAGAATAGAAGAAGAGATATAGGAATAGAAGAAAGGTATAGGAGATATAGGAGAGCAATAGGATAGGGGACAGAAGGCACTCTAGTGCACTAGTACTCGCCCCTTACTGACCTCTTAGGAATCTGGACAAGTCAACCATAGATAATCCAAGAGTAAAGTGTTGGGGTTTGGGGATGACACTATGGAGTCTGGTAATGAGTTCCACGCTTCAACAACTTGGTTACTGAAGTCATATTTTTTACAGTCAAGTTTGGAGCGGTTAATATTAAGTTTAAATCTGTTGTGTGCTCTTGTGTTGTTGTGTTGTGTTGTTGTGGTTATCTCTTTCCCTCTCCCCACTTCTATCCCTCCCCCTCTTTTTCTCTCCCCCTCCCTCTCCCCCTCCCTCCCTACCTTTCTCTCTCACCCCCCTGTCAATTTTATCCAAATCAGAACTCATCTTCTGCCAAATTGCTGCTATTGAATTTGCTTCTGCAGAGCACTGTCTCCAGAGAAGTTTGTTTATGACAGGCAGCGCTTGCCGCACTCATGGGGAAACTTGGCATCAAAGAGACATCACACAGATTTGCACAAACATGCCTTGAGATTGTGTTCCCTACCCGGAAAGCACGTCAATGAGGTTGTGTTTCAACAGTCAAGAATATAACGGGGAAAAATAAGGACAGAAAAAGGGCCTTAGGAGTTATCCAAAATTGTCTTTTGTAAAACTCACCACAACCTTGTGTTGCTGAGGCCTGCATATTTCTTGATTCAGAATTTATTTATTTATTTGTCAAACATGTACAGGAAAGTACAGTGATACCTTGTCTTACAAACTTAATTGGTTCCGGGACGAGGTTCTTAAGGTGAAAAGTTTGTAAGACGAAACAATGTTTCCCATAGGAATCAATGGAAAAGCGATTAATGCGTGCAAGCCCAAAATTCACCCCTTTTGCCAGCTGAAGCGCCTGTTTTTGTGCTGTTAGGATTCCCCTGAGGCTCCCCTCCATGGGAAACCCCACCTCCGGACTTCTGTGTTTTTGCGATGCTGCAAGGGAATCCCAGGAGGGGAATCCCAGCATCGCAAAAATGAGCACTTCGCTGGCAACGGAAGTCCGGAGGTGGGGTTTCCCAGCAAAGGGAGCATCAGTGAAATCGCAGCATTGCAAAAACACGGAAGTCCTCGAAACCCCCACCTCCGGACCTCTGTGTTTTTGCGATGCTGCGATTTCACTGAGGCTCCCCTCTCTGGGAAACCCCACCTCCGGACTTCCGTTGCCAGCGAAGCGCCCGTTTTTGCCCTGCTGGGATCCCCCTCCTGTGATTCCCCTGCAGCATCACAAAAACACGGAAGTCCAGAGATGGGTTTTCCCATGGAGGGGAGCCTCAGGGGAATCCCAGCAGCGCAAAAACGGGTGCTTCGCTGGCAACGGAAGTCCGGAAGTGGGGCATCCCAGTGGCGGCGGTGGGTTTGTAAGGTGAAAATAGTTTGTAAGAAGAGGCAAAAAAATCTTAAACCCCAGGTCTGTATCTCGAAAAGTTTGTATGATGAGGCGTTTGTAAGACAAGGTATCACTGTAGTTTGTATAAACATAAGATAAGTAAAAAATAATTGATTGCTGAATTTTTATAAAAATAAATTCCAGATGAGATGTTCAGGCACAGCGAACAGAAAGGTTTATTCTCTTTGTGTATTCAAAATGTTTTTGGCCAAAAGCATTGGTGACCTCTTCATGGGAATGACACCCTACAAAAGCGAGATGCTGGTTATTATACCCTGATTACAAAGAAACCTCCCATTCCTTGCCAACTATTCTGACGAGGTGGGTAACAGCTACAAACACATTCCTTTTATAGTGATACATTATCATCTATGCTATAAATTTTACTTAGTTTAAAGAAACAAGAATTATCTTCAAAAGGAGACAGTGTTTAAACATGGTTTAGCTAATGATAAATATTGATTCATTTCCCATGGCTACAACATGTTGTCACATTCTCACAAAACAACATCTCAGCACATCGGCTTGAATTCCATCCCAATATTATTATTTTTATTTATTATTAGAGTTGAAAGGGACCTTACAGGTCATCAAGTCCAACCCCCTGCTTGAGCAGGAAATCCTACAGCACCCCAGCCGTAGGACATTAAACCATGAAGGAAAAGTAGTTCAAAAAGGAAGCCTCTTGGCTGACACTAGATGGGGATGTTACTCAGAAATATTTTATCCTTCCTGCCTATACAAGGTGTTGTGGTTAGCTCTGGCCCAGCTCCTGCCCCAAGGACTGTGGATGTGGGGGAGACATCCA